>NW_011889017.1:112605-182082 GCF_000151845.1 Pteropus vampyrus
TGTAGAGGCCAAAGTTTAGACATTGCTCCAACTCTCCCTCTATAGGAGGAAAGAAAACTGTAGTTGACTGGTGAACTAAACCCCATCTGGGTATCTATACGATCAAAGGCTATCAGTCCTGGGAGCAAAGATTATGGGTGCAGATAGAAGAGCTCACCTGCCCATTGTGAAAACAATTTTCTACCAGGAAACGTAGTGGACTGAATGCTCGGAAACACTAATAAAGACCTGATCCAGTTGCATAGACCCCTCGTGTAAAACAGTAACCCAGACTCTCATCAGAGTCCCCAAGAAAGAGGATTATAATAATATATTTTGGTTTCATTAAATTTTAGCTCCACATATGACAACTAGACCTATGCAATATAGGCATACTGAAGCCAATATGTCTTTGTGGCAGACTAAGTAATGGGCATTTCTAGCTTCCAAGTGATCAGGAATATGACATGTTTGGATAAATAAAATAATTTTCAGAGAATGGCCAAATGTTTTCAGCCAATATTTGAGTTTTGGCAGCTTGCCTTTTCTCTTGACTTTAAAGTGATGACTAGCCCAATTTATCTAGGAAGATACTATAAAATCAGAAAATTTGCCTCTCCAAATTCCCTATCTGAAAACACATGCTTAATTTGTCTTTGCTCTTAGATTAAGTTGGGAGAGTGGCAAAGCAGGAAAGAACAAAATGAATCACCTTCACTGCCTCAAATAGACACATTTAGAAGCTGTGGTCATAAAATTATTTTGAAACTAAAATATCTAATCACACTAGCAAAAACAGTAGGTATTGTACAAATAGCTGTAGCCTATAGATTTGAATTCACATCATTAACAGATTACTGTCGAAAGAAGACAAGCTTCTTTTCCAGCACCTCCTTAACCACAAACTATTTGCGATATGAGATAATGCAGAAACACAATGAGCTCCAGAATCTGTAAATTGTATCATTGCAGGGAATAGATAAGGCATTTAACATAGTCTTGCGTAAGACGACAACTATGTATTCTTGAACTCCTAACCCTTTTTAACGATTTTCTCTATTCTGATTTGTATTCCCCTCTCACGTCATCTATCTCATTTTATCTTGTATCAAAGTTATTTTTACGTAAATCTTACATTCCCTACTAGACTATAAAGACCCTGAGGGCAGGGACAATCCCAGCATATTGACAATAACTGTATGCTGACTGGTAATATGATGTGACTTACAACCCAACAGAACGTAAAAGAACAAAGATGACATTTGATGGCTTCTCTGACAATCGCACCAAGACAGATGACACACTGTGCAAGTGCACACACACACGCACACGCGCGCACACACACACACACATCTAATAAGCTGTATCTAACCAGTTGCACTCCGTTTGTAAGAAATTTGGACACCTTCATTAGAGCGTAGCGGCAGCTGTGGCAGCAGCATTTATTAGGTTGTGTAATGTTTCCTTGTTGGAGTTCACTTGTTGGATTATTCATGCAGGTTGATTACACCCTTGCTACTGCTGCTGTCAGTAGGTTTCCCTGAAAATAAGATGCTGCAATTCACAGGCAGGAATAAATCCACACAAATAAGCAAACCTGCTTATTCCTTTGTGCTTAGTTATGAATCTCTTTAAAACATACATACTGTTAGTTCTCTAAAGAAATCTCAAATACAGAGCAAAGCCCCCAGTTACATTTTGCACTCTCGCAGTTCAATCGAGGGGTTAGATTACCATTCAAATGTTAAGATTTTAAATGATTTCTTTTTTTTTTCCAACTCAGTCATGTTCCTATGCATTCTAGTAATTTAAGTTACTGCTTTTAGTTCACAAATTATAAAAAAAGCCAGAGTGAATCAAAGACTTGTAGCCAATTTCAGGTGTGAATAGATACTGGTAGATGAGAAAAATAAAGGTTAAAAAAAAAGTGCCAGATTAGAGGCTAGCAACACCCTTCTCTAAATTTAAAACAAAACAAAATGAAAGTCACTCCCCCATATTAACATCATTTTTCCTAGATTAACTTGGCAGGGGATTCCCAGGCAGTGAAGAAATCCTAATGGCCTGCCAACCATCGGAGCAGCTCTGCATTAATAATTACACATATTTCCATAAATTATAACCTCATGTTTTATCTATTCAACCAGTGTAGAAGCCAGCTGAGAATCACATCAACTTTTCCACAATTTTCCTTTATTCTAAATATTAAAACATTAAGTCTTTCTAAACAACATTGTTAATAGGGGCACAAGAGTATATTATACAGAGGCACCTCTTCATTAGCCATGATTTCTTGAAACCATTTCTCAGCAGTTTGTTGTTGTTGTTCCTTCCTGTTTCTAACAATAAATGTTGTTCCTTCCTGTATAGCTAACAATAAATGAAATTCCTAGATCAAAAAGGATGAATAATTATAAGCTTACTGAGCCAAATTATTTTTTAATATCTCAATGCAATGCAGAATTCCTATTCACTGAATCCTAAATAGCATCAGATATTTTCATTTAAAAGCCAACTAATTTTTTAAACTATTGATGGAGAAAATAAGAAGATCACTATTTTAAAAATCTATACAACTTTGATAATGATAAGTAATCCTTTCCTACATTTACTAACCATTTATATTTTCTATATTATAATCATTACTTTTTCTTGACCCTGAAGATGTTGCTGGTTTCTGGGAACATGAGTCAAAATATAACACTAGTTTTATTTAGTTTCACTGTATAATCCAGCATAAATAATTTCCAGAGGAACTGAAGGAATCACAGTAGAAATAAATTTCTTAATTATTTATAGATTTTTTTTAAATTTTATATGAGGATATCAGATGTCTATAAAATTATTGCAAATAATCCATTATGGAGTAGAATACACTGCTGTCTGGGAGTCTGTATGCCTAATGGAAACAATTTCCTTCTTCTTATCATGTAGAGAACAGAATATTCTTTCTGAAGATTACAAAATGCATCTGTATATGATTTGAGTGGAGGAATACTATAACTAACATGTGTAGTCCTTTGGAAAATATAAAACTTCTTCACAGTCATAAATACAAGCATAGAATAAGCAGTAAATATGGTTCCAGTTTGCTCAATTTGATACTGAGGCACACAATTAAAACATTTAAAAATACAGGTCTCTGTACTCAGCACTATCTCATTATGGAAAGGCAATGAAAGAAATGAAAATGTAAGACACCACCACTACTTATTACCTGTCTCATTCAAGCATTGGTTTCTAGGAGTAATTTGATGATATTTTTGAAAATTATCATCAAAATTATTAATAATATATTCATTTTATTTATGTCCAGCCACACACACATGTGCGTGCGTGCGTGCACGCACACACACGCACACACACACACACACACTTTCTGTAACACTTTCTAGAATGTCCCCCAACTGATATTTATTTCTACATATGAGAAGTTTGCTTTGGATAAGAGGTCACCATTTTCTGTTCTGATTGGTTTTTATACATTCTATAGACTCATTACCATGATGGATAGCCTCCATTTAAGCAGTTTCAAAGTAACCATGTGAGTCTGACATGACCTCTAATCACAGGCCCGCACTTTAACCCATCTCTCTGCTTTTCCCTGTTCCCTTCTCCCCAAACTCTTTTTCATCATCCTAACAATCAACTTTGGTCAAATAATTAGTAACTTGAGAATATACAAAAAAAAAAACAATACCACTTTGCTCAATAACAATCGATTATTAAGAGCTTTCCCTTTATGACTTTAGAATGGATAAATAAAAAGGCAGTTAAAAATAAAGTCAATACGTTATGAAGAATACTGTATACAATTTGTTAAGAGAAAAATTGAAGTTATATAACCAAAGAGCAGGTTTGCTCAGAAATACGGTTGCATTGGTTTTCTGGTCGTATATTAGACAAACTCCCACCTGCTGATACTGACCTCACTGAACCATCAGAAACATATGGTGACAAATATATATCTAATGCATTATTGGACTAACGACATGCTGATTGTACAAGGTAAAGTATGTTATTTATTAGGACCTAGAGGAACTGAACTCTATAGTGAATTCAAATCAATGTGACTTGATATATGCTTTGCACATTTACATTCCAGAAATAATATTTTTTATAAATCTCAGGTAAAAGATAATATTTATGTTTATAGAAACATATGCATTTTCTAATTGGAAATGACAGATGAGGGATTCCAATATCTCATTAAATATAGAAACAAAAGCATAGAATAGAATCAGGATAGATACAATTTGTGAGCTATCTGTTGATAATATTATATCTACTCTCTATTTTAAAGATTAGAGGATGGTGATTTCAAATTATTATTTTGGTTTGAGGGACTTGGTGTAGAAATATGGTTGCCCCTTGAACAACATGGGTTTGAATAGTGCGGGTCCACTTATATGAAGATTTTTTCAATAAATACACTTACCTTTTTCACTCTACACTTGAGAGTCCTGGAATGTGGAGGGCACACTGTACGTGTTGTTCTACACCACTTTGGATAGGGGACTTGTTCAGCCTCAGATTTGAGTTTCTTCGGGGTTCTAGGAACCAATCCTCCACGGATACCAAGGAGTGACTTAAGTTTTGAGGGAGTCAAGTTACATGCCAATTTACAACTGCACAGGGAGGAGTGCTCCTAATCCCCACATTGTTTAAGGGTTAACTGTACATTCTTCATAGCATCCATAATTCTAAGCAAGGTGCCATTCATTCATTTAAAACTGTGTCTATCTAGTGTCTTTTTAGATGCCAGGCCCTGTGCTAGAAATTGTGAGTAAATACATGAATAAGATGGAGATCACTTCTGCTCACACAGGATTTATACAGTGAGAAAAGGTCGATAAACAAGGAAGAAAATAAACAGAAGGATAACCTCTATGCACACTGCTTAAAGGACACCTGCAAGCAAAATTTTCTTTGCCCACAGCTAAGGTAAAGGAGCAAACTACACCAAGAGCACTTTTTATTTTTATCAAGGAAATACAGCTTCAGGATTGAGAAACATGCCAGTGAGCATAATATGGTTTCTTTCTTATATTAAAAAAAAATACATATGTATATATTATTTTTAATATAAAATTTTTTAAATAAAATTAATTATATGACACACATATATATCCGAAATTATTTACTTAAGGCAGTTTTTTAATTATTATATACTTTTTAGGTCTATCAATTCAATAAAATTGCCTCTCACAAAGACTGTTTAAAAGCAATTCAGATAGGTGCTCAATAGCTGTTTCTTATTAATAATGAAAGCATTTATCTTTTTTCATATTTTCACTTTATCCATAAAACAATACTTAATAATAAGTTTATCATTTCTTTGATCAGCTTATGCTTTTGCAAATGTTTCTCTTAGGAAAGGTAAAATTATTTCCCAATGTATAATTACTATTTATTAATGTTTCCTTGCAAAACAGGTAGAAAATATTCTTTGCCATATTTGCTATTTGGGAAACCAACACTCAGAGAAAGTCACATAGTAAAATTCCAGGATCCAATTAGCACCAGCACCTAATGTAAATAATAGATCTTGAAACTGTATCTCAAATTCACCACTGATGAGTCTGGATGAATAAATTATCCTAATATCACTTCGATTTTGTTGTATTATAACTACCAAAATGCTGCTCATACCAAAAAGAAGAATCAATGTTATGCCTGGCATATAGAAAGAACACATTAAATTTATATTGAATAAATCAATGAACATCATGGTCACTGTCACTCTAGATCTTTAGTTTAATGATAAATGAAGATCTCCATTTCCTTCATCTCCATACACACGTACCCACCTTCAAGCCACAGAAATAGTTTACTTCCTCTGGTCTATATTCTGAAACACAGGCTTTATCCCTTGGTGTAAAAGGTCCAGTGTGATTTGTTTTTCTGATCTCCAAGAAAACTGGCAGAAATTAGTAGGGTATTCCACTTATTAGGCAAACTGTTCTTAGACCAGTGATGCACACAAATGTTGGCAATTTATAAAAAATTATGTGGACAAAATGAGCACATTCACTAATATCTGGGAGTCATTTAGGTTACTAATAATTTGATCCATGGGAAAATAGATGAAACTAATATGCAAATAATTTTAGCTTTATAATTATATACACTGATTTCATTTTACTTTGCCCATGAATCTGAAAGATTAATAGTGGTTAATAACCCAAAGATAGACACTAAGTAATTTTTAAAAATTCAGTGTAAATTACATTGAATTTATTTTTAGGTACAGTTGATCTTGGAACAATATGGCACCAACAATTCCGCACAGTAAAAATCTTGTATAACTTTTGACTCCCCAGAAACTCAAATTGTCCCTCAGTATTCACAAGGGATTGGTTACAGAACCTCCTTCAAATATGAGAATCAGAATATTCAAGTCCCGTATACTATGTAAAGTGGCATAGATCGATGCATACAGTTGGCCTTCTGTATCTGAAGACTCCAATTGCAGATCAAAAACAGCACAAGTATTTATTGAAAAAAAATTTCACATATAAATAGACCCATGCAGTTCAAACCTCTACTATGCAAAGGTCAACTGTATAGATAAATCCACAAGATTTTGTCCCGGAGGCATAAAGAAGACACAATCAGTCCTACTAGTACCTATTTTCCTCGACATGCACATTTCCCAGGCATACCATGCTTGTTTTCCCTGGCTGCTAGACTGGCTGGATCTGAGATGGCTAGGCTGGGAGAGCTGGGGAGTTAACTTTACCTGAATGTGGTCCTCAACCAGTCCTAAAGGGAAATTAGCATATAAATACCCCAGCTTCTTCCTCCCTAGCAGGGACACATCAATGTCTTACAGATGTCTGAGGACTGAGAGGACTGAATCTCAGTATCTCAAAGCGTTAACCTACTTACTCATTCACACACATCTTCCCTTTCCTGTCTCACTCTTCCAATTCTTCTATAAGTGCTTCTTAAGATCAACTTCAAAATAGATTATTTGCACTCAAATCCTTATTTCAGTCTCAAATTCTGGGACAAGGAACTTACATTCTGGTAGGAAAAGGCACTCTAGTTAATATTAAAAGTAATAGAGGCCATAATGCAAATGCAGATCAAGTACTGTGGAAACTCACGGGAGGTACTAAGAACTAGTTTAGATGGCATTTAAAGAAGAAAAGAACTGTGGATTGCGTACCAAGTCCATGCTATAGGATCAGCCTCATTTGGATTAAGTTCAGGGTGACATTTATGATACAGACTAAAGACACTAAGGATATTCCTAACAGAGTGAAATCAATGAGAAACACATGGAGGCCACACAGCAGATACGTATGGAGAACACGGTGCATGTTTCTGTTTAGCTGGATTGCAGGCTAAATGAAGGGGGTTAGGTAGGAGGATGGGTTTGACATGGGGTGCATTACACGTTTGGCAAAGAACTGTGATTATTTTGTATAAACAAAGAGGAGCCTTAATGATTTTTTTAAAAAGTAAGTGACATGATCACAATGTGCCTTAGGAAAAATTGATCTTTTAATTGTGTAAAATATATTAGAATTGGAAAAAGGAGCTGTGAAATCCTTATAGAAGGCTAGTCAGGAGTTTAAGTAGCAAATAACGAGGCCCAGAGTTAAGGTTACAACAGAAGGAGTGGAAAAGAAAAGACAGGGACATATATTAGACGCAACCTGGGTGGCCGTAAGGCAAGGACATGGCTATAAAAATGAAACACAGCAGACAGAGGAGGCTTTCAGTCAGATAGGCTTGGGTTTAATCCAGGGTAAGAGATCTTTCAGGCGCTTTCAGACCTGTGGGACGAGAAAATTTTCATTTGCAAGAAAGAGAAGAAGATATACTCTATAGGCTTGAGGCTTGAAACAGATAATGCATTTAAAGTCCAGCAGAGTGCCTAGAGAATATTAAGCATGCAATTAATTGATGGCAGTTATTGTTGCTGTAGTTAAAGCATAAATAAGTAAGCAAAGTCTTTTAAAAAAAAATGATATCCTCAAGGCTAAAACTCAGCCAAAGATATTAGCATATCAAAATAAAGAATTTACCAATCAGGAGAAAGGTACAATTTATCAGCCTAGAATTAATTATTAAAGAAAGGAGGGCAAAAGATAGACAGACCTATAGCAGAATCCAGTGCATTAGTTTATGTGAATCATGCAATTTATACTTCTTCCTCTGCTTCCATGATCTCAAAACAACCTTGAGATTATAATTTTGTTTCATTTGTAGGTCTGACTACAGTAATACAAAATGCTGGCCATGCTAACTTGAGAAATCTGCTGCTTTCTGTGAAAGCAGTATTTTTATTGAAGTTTAATAAATTCTCATTTGAAATTTATAGTGTCTTATAACATGGTTTAACAAGATTATACTTTCAATATCAAGACAAATTCAAGTTTCGAAGAGCATAAACCTTAAGATTAAACTCCAGGCCAAGGAGAATTTAGCAAGCATCTGTTTATATATTTTGTTCCTCTCACAGTGCTTGGCTGTGATGACCCTTGACACTCCCGAATGAATGATTCACTTGCACAACTTTTTTCATTCTTTTTCATTTATATTCATAATCAGCTGCAATGAATAAATTGGAAACTTTATCAACTTCGATAAGTCTCTTAACAAACATGACATTATCAATATTCTAATCCATGATGGTAAAAGTCTGTAGCATTAAATATCTAGAGTCAAAAGGATATGAACATTGACTTTTCATTGTAACCAAAACTAAAATAAAATATTTTTTAAAATAACTTCTGAAGCAGTTTTCTTCCAACCTATAGAAAGTTACACAGAGCAAGACTAAAGGAAAGGTTTTTTCTGATACAGTGGGAAGAGCATTTGATTGAAAGTTAAACTCGCTTCTGTCATATACTAGCAGCATGATATTAGTCAAACTATTGACATTCATGAGCACTGTTTCAATAAATGTTCATAAGACTGTTGGATTAGATGATTATGAAAGTCCCTTATGCTCTAAGATCCTCCCTAAACTACTATTGCTCATTAATCAATACAGATCCAATCTTATTTCTCACTCCCTTTTAATTTCATGATGGATTTCACATAGATAGCTTAATAAAAAAAATAAAATATTTATTGTGACCTATGTCTATTTTTCTGATTAAGAAACTCTCAAATCAGGAAATTCCTGTTCTCAAACATAGCACCAACATTTATTATTTATTAGAGCCAGCAAGGCAGAGCAATAACTCAGATCCTGGGCTTACCCTACAGTGCCTAATAAATATTGATGACTCAATCTGTATCTGAGGGAAATAGATATTCTTTTAGGGGGAAAAAAAAAATCAAGTTTCCTTTCAAGACATTACAGGAGACATTTTGTTACTGAACTTGATTTTCTACTGTTTAACACTTTGTTTTAGTATAGACATTTTGAGGTTGATTGTTCTTTAATTTATCCATGACTGCCAGTTAGCAAAGTTATTCTGCACTTACCTAGGAATTTTACTATCAAAAAACCTGTATTCCTAAATAGTTATTTTCTACATATTTTTTGCATATGGACTAAAATTTTGAAGCTTCTTTTCAATGCTAATTGGAAAGGAACATAGTACAATAACACTTTAAACAGGGCCTTTCAAGCAAGTATTCATATTTATCCCAATAATCAGACTGAATGAAGATTAAATAAATGTTCCATTCTTCATGCAGGAATTTGGAAATCATTCTGAGACAGATAAGTTTCTACTGTAATGAATGTAACTAAAAGACTACCATGGCTTCTACTTTTTGTCAAAACATTTGTGAATATATATACTAAGATCCAAACCCAAAGGCACAAGTGTTTGTCTTTATAGAAAATCAGCAGTGAAATTAAAATTGCCTAAGCATATACAATACCAGGTTTTGTTCAACAAGGTTTAAGGAATACAAGCTCCATCGCTGGTACTCTGTTCCAGTATTCGTAAGAATGGCTACAGCTACAGAGTAAAGCTCAGGCTCACAACCTATGATGTGCCAAAGATGGTAAGGAAGGGCTTTTGAGATGTTTATGCCACTATCTCTCAAAGCACCACCACCTGGGATTTGTAAAGACATTTCCAGAGCTGCCAGGGACAGAACTAGGGCCCGAAACATGCCTTAGTGTCTGAGATTCATTGCAGTTACCCAACACACTCAACACAAAACAGAAGGGATTTTGCTTTCTCTAATCCTCTCTCTTTCTTCCAGCTACTGAGCTCTCTTTTGGCCTTTATCTTACAAATCCTCTTCCACCTCTTTCCCCCATTCTGGACCTTTATCCAGACAGCTGTGAAAGTCTTGCTTTGCTATGAAAGACTATACCATATAAAACTACTATTATTTCAAAAGTAACAAATTCTTAGATCCTCTTACTATGTTCCAGATACTTTTCCAAGTATTTTCCATGTATTGATTTATTGAATACTCAAAATAAAATTAGTTCTATTATTATCTCTACTTATAGTTGAGGAAATGGAGGTAAAAAAAGGAATATACATCTTCCCAAAGTCTTTAGTAAGTGAAGACCCAAGATTTGAGATCAGGTAGTGGGGCTCAAGAGTCCGTACTCTTAACCAGTAAACTCTGCTACCTCACTATATTATTGTAAGATACGAATTCTTGAAAATGTATTGAGACTCATTTTATGTATGGCTTTGTAGATGATTTTAAAAGATAAATGGACAACACATAATTTAAAAGAGTATATATATATATATATATTGTTCTCCAGTTTTCTCTACAAGTTTTAGTAAATCAGACTTTTCATTAGATTGTTCCAAACTTCTTTGTATTTGCTTATTTTTCATTTCCTTGATCTATCAGTAATTGAGAAATATGTATTGAAATCTTTCATTATGATAGTAGAGTTTTGTAGGCTTATCAATTTTGTTTTATTAAGCACTTTAGTCTTTTTTGTTAATTGCATATAATTTAGAATAATTATATCTTTCTGGAAAATTACGGTGAACTCAGATGGGAAGAAGAAAATTGGTTAAACTTATTCTTACTCAAGGGTAAAGGAATCCCCACTTAAACTTTCAAAGGACACTTACATTTTGAATCAAATGACTCAATAAATGAATAACCTTTTTTATTTTATAATCTAAATAAATTGTTTACTTGCGAATGTTTTTAAAAGTTAAAAATAAAATGTTTGTGCGAAGTAGTTTCCTGAACTGCCTGAATTTCACCAAGACTTCAATCTCAAAGAAAGTTGGCTTCAGTGTCACACGACTTGCTTCCCTCTAAACTAATACAGCTCCAAATTCTACTCACTCTATCTCTTTATTGTCTCAAAGACATAGCTCAATAAATATTTTTTTCTAATGGGCTCATACCTTTGCAAGATGGCCAAACTCTAGTGTAAATCTAAAATTTTAAAGGGAGATTTGGGAAATAGTGGAGAGTCTTATATGCTCATATTCTATAATCCGCAGTTATTATGTCTTTTACTTTTGTTAGATATAGATAACTAAAATTCTGCCACGTAATAGTCCACTTTTACGGAAAATAACTTTAGGAGAGAGTTGTTTTTCTTTAAGAATTCTGGACTTTTTTTAAAAACTAATGAATCACTGTTAAAATGTATATGACTTTCTACTGAAACTATAAAAAGTTAAAAAAAATTGAAATCCTTAAGGTAAATACTTAATTCTAAATTTAATTATTATTGATTTATTTTCTGCATACGATCAGCAGTGTATTTCATAGAATGATATTATGTTTCACCAAATACCTTCCTTGTTCTGAGTACTAATAAAGAACATCTTAAATGAACCATTATCAATTGGAAGATGTCATGCTATTTCTGTAAGGAGTGATTTCAATTTTAACAAAATGACAAAGTTGAATCTCAACTACAGTAACTTAACTGCTCTTCCTTGGCATGGTGAAAAACACCTTGCATTTTCCTCCCTCTTGTTGATAACCAAGGGGGATGTTACATGTTTAATCACTCCGAAAAAAGAAAAAGCATGAGAAAATGAAAAACACGAAAGTCTATCAAACAATCGTCCATCTACTTTCTCAGTAGTTAATTTTATATAGGAATTTCACAGTTTAATTTACTTTCATTATTTGTTCTTTTGCCCACAAAGAATGAGTCTGAGAATAATGGAAAGGATGTGAGGAATCTAAAGTCATCCAGCTGAAAAAGGCCATTTAGCCACCAGGGAAAGTATCAAATAACATGAAATATAAGTGTAATATGTATGTGAGATACAGTGTGAAGCACTGCCATTTGTGACATTAGAATAAAAGATGACCAAAATAATGACCCACATAACCATTATTAAACTTTCCAACATCTGATCATCTGATTCATAGCATACTGTTTTTGAGAGACGCTTATTGGAAGTCAATTTGGGAAATGCTTCAGGGTATGATCGTGTGTGTGTGTGTGTGTGTGTGTGTGTGTGTGTGTGTGTGTGTGTGCGTGCGCGCGCGTACACATATACATATAATGTAGAGAAAATGTTATATGGGAACTTGCTGTGGAGGTCACCTCTACGTAGAGAACTCCCTCCATCTGAACTGCCAGAGCTGAACTGTACAATAGAAATATAATGCAAACCATATAGGTTATTTTAACCATTCTGGTGGCCACATTAAAAAAGAAACAGGTGAAATTAATTTTAATAATACATTTTATGTCACATAATATATCTAAATTCTTATTTCAACATGTTATCAAAATAAAAATCATTCCTGAGGTATTCTACTTTATTTTCCATAAGATATCTTCAAAATCTTATATTTTATGTTTGCAGTATATCATAATCAAATGCTAAAATTTCAAAGGTCAAATATAGTTATAGCAAAACAATAAAGGTATGCTTCATATAAATATTTTTATACTGCATCGTTTTTAAAGTTAAATTGATTAAAATTAAATAAAATTCTAAAACAGCATTCTTTCCATCTCACTGACCCCATTTTAAGTGCTCAAGAGCAGCATGTGGCCAATGGCTGCCACATTAGCTTAGAGGCTCAGCGTGTCATCTGCACAAAAACAGAACCAGCTCAGGACAATGACATCATTGTGACTAGAAAATGCAATAAGACCTTCAAGTTGTCCAACAAGAGGGTCTATCTAGGTCTTGAATAAAGTAACCATGGAAATCTAATTTCTCAAGGAAGAGAAAATTATTTAGCCAATATTAACTCACACTAAATTGAGTTACATCATATTTTTAAGTTTCATCATAAATTTAATTCATTTGACATTTTATATTTGGATGTGCTTTACAATGAAACTGGCTAATATGAATCTTAACCTTTATAGAATAGGAAAGGAAAGAAAATTTTTTAAAATGAAAATTATTCTTTGGAGCAAATGCTTAGCCACAAAAGTATTATTTTGGATTTCTTTAATGTGAAAAAAAAGGGAAAAGAAAAAAAGAAAACAGTGAAAAGCAGTGGAAGAAAACAAACCCACAAATAATGACATTATAATAACAGGTAAAAAATAATTTTAAGTAGATATTAGCTTTCCACTAAAATAATAATTATGTTCTTCTCACTTATTTCTATGATAAGTCTAGTAGAGAATCACAGATCTTAAATGATATTTTCTCAAACATTATCATAGAAGTCTGTTACAATAAAATGTCATAAGATAAAATATTAAAAATCAGAAAATAAACTTATTTGAGTAAATTTTTATTTAGAAAGCTAAAAGCTGTTAAATTTGAAATAACTGATTATGTTTAAATCTTTCTATAATGCAGGACAAGGGGGGGAAAAGCAACATAAGAAGGCTCCTTTAAAGACTACATCTTACAGTGTATAGATTAAAGTCTGACATGTGGCAACCTTAATTTGGAAGTCTCTTGAGTGAGTGATAAAACAGAGCAGAAATTGATTTATCTCCGTGAGCTACAATGCTGAGTAGAATGTGCTATTAAGCATTCTAAAACAGCAGCTTCATTTCCTCCATGGCAAAGCATACTTAGAAAGGAAAGCTGTTTTACCATAGAATAATCTATTTTGTAGACTTAGGAGGTTTCAGTTGATGACATGCTTTAACCTTTCTGGAATGCATAAATTATTGTAAGACTCATAGCAAAATATCAGAGTATGCTCCAGTATATTTCTCCTTGCTTTATCCAAGGTAGAGGTAAAAAAGAAGTTCGTTTGTATGTTTAAGGAGGGCTTCTTTCAGATTAAAGATAATGGGAAACCGAACTTGAAGACTATCTCAGTTTTGTAAAGAATTAAAGAAAATTATTTAGGTTAAATAATAATAATGATAGCTTTATGGTGCCTATCAACTTGTCTTTGATCTAAACACAAAAAACTAACTGGATTGACTATTTTACTTTAACAGTGTCGATTTATTTGTTAATTATAAAGTTAGATCAACTCATCTCGTACATGCACAGTTTATTAACATAAAATAAATAAAGCTGACCTTGAATAATGCTTGGGTTAAGGGCACCAACCTCCTACACAGTCAAAAATTAGTGTATAACTTTTGACTGCCCCAAAACTTAACTAAAGCCCCTCAATATCCTCAAGGGAGTGGTTCCAGGATTCCCGTGGGTACTAAAACCAAGGATGCACATGTCCCTTGTATAAAATGCTGTAGAATAATTCGTATGTCGGCCATCCACATCTATAGATTCTCAGCCATGGATTGGAAATACTGTTTTGATAGACAGTTGATTGAATTTGTGGATGTGAAACCTGGAGATATGGAGGGTAGATTGTACATTTATTTTTAAAAATCCACTTTGTAAGTGGACAGCCAAAGTTCAAACCTGTGTTCTTCAAGTGTCAACTATAATTATACTTTCAAATAGATTTAATTAAATTTTACTGACTGTTCTGCTGTGTATATCACCTGCTGATGATATTGAACATGCACAAATCCAAACCCTATTAAGACATTCTCCTGTAAAATAGATGTGTCTTCATTAGTAAATCATGATGAAGAATATAATGCAGAAATACATAGATATTATCTCTACGAGTGACTGCTCGCCCCAAAACAGATTTAAAAGAAACCCAAACTGAATCAATGCTTCATTGACTATAAGTGCATTTTATATATAAGTGCTCATAGTCAATGAAGCCTTGATATATATAAAAATATATATATCACATATACTTCTATGTTATATAAATATATTTTATATATTTATATTAATAATTTAAGTTACTATTAAGTGAAATTCATGTAATCAAGGCACTTAGAATTTCTGCATATAATAATAAAATGTAAATTTTAAATTTAGCAAAGTATATTCACTTTTATTATTTTATTGATGTCAATTTCTTTAAAAAACACTAATATAGGTAGGAAAGATCTAATTATTGTTATCTGGTACACAATCAAACAAAAATTATAAATGAGTTTAAACTTAGTTATTAATGGTGTGTCAGATGTTTTGACTATCTGACCAATGTTGTATCCATTACATAACACCATCTTTTTCCCTTCTTCTACAACAGATTGCCAAACTATTAATTTTCCAATTATCTTTCACCATTGTAACAGCCACCATTTAGACTTTGGACATAACATAAGTACTATGGTTTAATAAGATACAAACAGATTTTTATGAGATTCATATTTACTTTTTTAAAGTCAATCAGTTTATGTTCTAAATCCTTCTAAAGAAATTTCGGACTTTTAACAATTTGTTCATAGTCAATTCATCACCTAAATGAACAGTCGACAAGAATAAAACTGCTTTCTTCTGTAATGCTCCTTCCAGCCCCAGTCTCTCTTTGGCCATCTGCCTTTGCTTTAGATATTTGTCCTCTTATTCAAGGCCTTTCTTAGTATACTGACACATTTCTAACTTCTTTAAGTCATTACTTTTCTAAGTATTTATAGCCGTTTTTCTAGTTTTTGACTAGCTTATGCTTATAGGTTCTTTCATTCATTTTACAAAAGGGCCTCAATCCATTCAGATTTTCTGAAATTACCAATGAACTTTTTAGCCTCTGGTTCTTCCTGATTCCAAATTAGTTGTTGAATTTCTTGGCAGGAAAATAATAAATCTTTTTTTTCTTATTGTTGTTTTAATTCAAACAATGTGTTCGATCATGGCAAAAACAATGCAGCTATTTCTCAAAAATGTTGAACAGATGTTGAAGAAACACAAAGCTGTGTTTGACAAAACTTCAAAAATTCATGTTTTCTGGTCAACTGATCTTTAATAAATGTGCCATGAGCAAACATTGCAGAAAAGACAGTCTCTTTAATAAGTGATATTAGAAAAACTTATTTTCCACATGCAGAAGAATGAAACTGGACCCTTATCTCACTCCATATATAAAAAACAA
This sequence comes from Pteropus vampyrus, assembly GCF_000151845.1. Classification (NCBI taxonomy): domain Eukaryota; kingdom Metazoa; phylum Chordata; class Mammalia; order Chiroptera; family Pteropodidae; genus Pteropus; species Pteropus vampyrus. The sequence continues at coordinate 128,857 of NW_011889017.1, forward strand.
CAAAATGGATTAAAGACTTAAATATGAGACCTGAAGCTATAAAACCATTAGAAGAAAACAGGGAAAAACCTTCTTGACATTTGTCTGGGCAATGACATTTTAGATGTGATCCTAAAAATTTAGGCAATAAAATAAAAATAGAAAAATATTAATGCATCAAACTAAAAAGCTTCTGCATAGCAAAAAAATAACAACAGACTGATAAGACAGCCTACAGAATGACAGAAAATATTTGTAAACCATATATCTAATGAGGGGTTTATATCCAACATATATAAGGAACTCAAACAACTCAAAAGCAGAAAAACAAACGATGCAATTAAAAATGAGTAAAGAACCTGAACAGACATTTCTAAAAAGAAGACATACAAATGGTCACCAAATGTATGAAAAGATACTCAACATTAATAATTATCAGGGAAATGCAAATCAAAGCCACAATGAGCTATCACCTCATACCTGTTAGGGTGGCTATCATTAAAAAGACAAAATGACAAATTTTGGAGAGGATTTGAACAAAAGAAAATCATGCTTCACTCCTGATAGAAATGTAAATTGGTACAGCCATTATGGAAAACAGTAAGGAGAGTCCTCGAGAAAATTAAAAATAAAACTACTATATGATCCAGCAGTGCCACTTCTGTATATATATATCTAAAGGAAATGAAATCAGCATCTCAAAGAAATATTTGTGCTCCCATATTCATTGCAGCATAGCCATAATATAAAAACAACCAATATGTCCAACAACAGATGAATGGATAAAGAAGATGTGTGTGTATATTTTCGTACACATAATGGAATATTATTCATCCATGAGAAAGAAGGAAATCTTGCCATTTGAGACAATTATGCTAAGTTAAATATGTCAGATAGAGAAAGACAAATACTGTATGACCTCACTTACATGTGGAATTCAAAATAAAAGTCAAACTCATAGAAGCAGAGGGAAAAACAGTTGTTGTGAGGGGCTAAGGTTGGTGGCAGAGAAATGAAGAGATGTTGGTCAAAGGGTACAAATTTGTAGTTATACAGGATGAATAAGTCTAGATATCTAAAATACAGGGGTGGGGGTGGCCCCATAGTGTAGTGGTTAGCACGCCTGCTTTACAAGCAGAAAGTCCTGGGTTGGCACCCCAGGTGGAACCACAGACAATACCCTGGGTTCTCCTGGCCCCAGATGCACACCGCGAGCATGTGGGAGGAGACATCCCGCCTTCAGAGATCCAGTTCTTAAGGGAAAACGGCAACATCCATAGGTCAGGTGTGGAAGTGGGAAATGTGAATTAAAGAGGGGGGAAAAATAAATAAAATAAAATACAGGAGTAATGACTATACTTAATAGTACTGTACTGAACATTGAAAATATACTGAGAGTAGATTTCAGGTACACTCATCATACACCAAAAAATGATAACTATGAGAATGTATGTTAAATAGCTTGATTGTAGTAATCATTTCACTGTGTATATATATATACACACACACACACACCCACTTATATAATCATATTGTACACCTTAAATATATACAATTTCTATTTTAAAAATCTCATTATAAAAATGTTGAACAGATGCTGACATACAAAGCTACATTTGCCAAAAATTCAACCTGGCAGAATTTTTTAAATTACATAAAACTGATTCAATTTTTATTTATGTCAAAGCAAAAGAAATATGACATACTATTGATACACAGAATACATTCTGTGGAGTTTTATATAATTTTTCTGCTCATGTTTTTTGATAGCCTGAAGACACTGAAAATAAACTTTATAGAGATACATCACCATTATTTTTAAAGTTCTCAATAGAATGAAATACTACACCCAAATAAACAAGATAATAGGTGAACAAAGATGAATATAAAGTGTTGCTTTTAGGTTCAAAAGTTAATTGCACAAATAAAGATGTAGGGTGGCAGGTCTGAGAGTTTCCTTTGAGTGCAAGATGAGCAAACAGAATGATAACGCTGACAAAAATATCTAATGTTGTATTACCATGCCCAAACAGAAGACTACATTTGAAAGTACTGTGTTCAATTCTGATATGACATTTTAAAAAGATGTATTAACAAAATAGAGATCATGTAGAAGAGTACTTTGACAATGTTGGTCTGCTGATCATAAATATATTTTCTCTAATCCATGTAAAAAAAAGTGAAAAAAATAAGGACTATATTGTGCATAATATTACTGTGTATGATAAAATTGTCAGATAGGTGCTGTTTTATTCTATGATTTTTTTATATCTTTTTAAGTGATATTTATCTTTTTATTTATGCAATAAAGGTAAAATTAGATATATGATAGTAGTATCTTTTAAATGCAATTAATTGACAAACCTTTGATCTGATTTGAATTTATTAGGTCTATTATATTCAAAAGCCTTGGAACTAGTCCAAAAAAGAGATATCAGGGTATTTAGAAATTTTACACACAAACACACACACGGACATGCACACACACACAAATGCATGTCTGTGTGTTTGTGTGTTATATCACATATGGGACATTTAAAAAATCAGAATGTTTAACTTAGAAAAATACCAAAGGTCTAATCAGAAGGAAAGAATGTGTTCCCAATTTTCTGATTTGGGGTCAGGAGTGGGCAAACAAGTAGATCACTGGATGGTTTTCCTTTGATATTCAATCAACTCAAGAAAAAATAGAGCTTACCAAAAGCTGTCTTGAAAATTTCAGTGAAGAAGCCTGTCAATAAATGGATATAAACAAAACCTTAATGGAACTCAGAAAGAAGATAAAAAGGATTTTTGTCCTTTATTTGAAAGTTGAAGAAGATGAAGCTCAATAATGTTTTCATTCTGAGACCACATGATTTTTAGTTACCTATTTTAAGAAATGTCTTTTCACATTTGTCTTCTAAATTCACTTAAGCATTTTTGCCTACCAATATTAACAAAAATAATACATTTATATACCTCAGCTATTAGATGAAAAAGATATACATATCATGTAGTAGTGGCAAGTAGAGTTTTCTTTCTTCGATTTTGGTAATATTTTTTAACTTTTTTTCATTTTTTTCTGAGATTTCTTCAATTTCTTTCCATGACTCATGGTTTTTGGTTTTCCTGTTTTTGTTCACACTGCTACTTTCAGTTAAAATGCTTTTTTTTCCCTACCTGTTGAAGTGCCACATATCTTTCAAGATTCAATTAAAGCCCAGTTCATCGAAAATGTCATTTTGATTAACTTGCCCAAAAGTAATCAGGAGCTCTTTTGTTGCATCTCATACTGAAGTGATTTCTGTTCAATTTATTTTGCATACCAGATTATAAATGCCCAGAAGGCAGGAATTATTCTCTACTTATTTCTGTAACTGCCACAGCTCCTGAAACGAACTTCGATTGACAAACAAAAATATTAGAGCTGCTCAAAATTAATTCTAAATATGCTTGAGTGCATGTGTGTGCACACACATGTATACACATGTAGGGGAAAGTTACAGACTACTGTGGACTTAGAACTGACCCAAAGTTTCAACTGGTAATTTTTGTCTCTGAACATAAAATCCTGAGCAGTACAATGATCGAGATGTATCACTTGTGGAGCAGTGGGAATCAGATCCAGCAAATTCATTTGGCCCAAATTTTAATTTATATAAAATTCTATGACAATCTTATAGATTTCCACATGAAATACACATGTAACAACTAAGGACAAATGGGGCACTGATGAGAAAGAACTACTTTCAGTGAGATTTAAGCCTTTAATATATAGAGTATCTAATATAATCTTGCTTTTTAGGTTACTAACAACACTATGTCTAATGTTTCCTTGTAATATTTCATTTGTGTAACTCCCAAATAAAATCTCCATCTACCAGGCAGGAGCTAGAAAAGATTTTTTTTTAATGAAAAATATTATTTTTTTCTAGAAGCTCTAACTTTTTAAAAACAATGGCAATATTTCAAAACAAAATGCTAATTCATGTCTACAAAGAGTGGACATTTCATAGAGATGTAGAATAACACTCAAACTTTAATGTGTATAGAAAACATGTTCTTGTTAAACTTCCATTTTGACTCGGTAATTGAGGACGGCGACTGAATTCTGCATTTTTAACAAGTTCCCCCGGGTGACGCCCATGTTATTGGTCAGTGGACTGTACTTTAAGTAGCAAACATATAGAGTGTATAGCTTTCTATTTGAATCAGTCACGACCACATATTAAATGAGTTTAATGCCAATGAATGTAAAACATACATACAAAACCATGATGGAGGCTCCACATTGTACATAAAAGAGTAAATATTACCCCAGCAGGTCTGATACAGTTTTTATGTCTTCATAACTGTCATTATAAAATTTTTATCTTTTATTCAACATACATGTTTAACTATATTGAACACTTCCAGGTATCTGTTGCCACTGAAATTATTCCTGTGGCTCATAAACTATGAATATCCATTTTCACAAATACATCATGGATCAAAGGCAATCCTAAAGAGGTGCAGGGAAAGAGGGTGTGTGAGCAGCAAAAACAACAATTAAATTCAGAAAGAAGATCTGTCCATACTTTCTCTTATACATAATAAACAAGGACAGAAGACTCACTGCATTGTGAAATTAATTGTTTGGCCACATTCAAAGGTTTAAGGATCTGAATTTGTTGTAATGACATTAGATATATTTGTCACCCAAATCTTCACAATTATTCTCACAAATTCTTTGATGCGTTATCGTCATAAGTTTTATTTAATAAGTTCATATTAAAGGCTACAGATTGACATGTATGTCTTAACTTCCAGTTGTTCCTCATTAGAAGTACTCACTCAAATATTATATGCAGATAGGACTCTGGACTAAAGACATTTTAGCACAAAAGCCTTGTCCTACATAAGCTTTGAGGTGATTCGAGACAAGGCCCATGCCTTTAAACAAGAAACAAGGCTGTAATGAGGCAGTATATGCAATTGGGGAGGTATAAGAGAAAATACAGGACGGTATGAAACCTGCATGACCCAGTTGATAATGTGAGATCGCCTCTGTATTAGCAATAAGAAAAGAAGACATTCCATGAATGTTATGCTGGGAAGAAGGGTGGGAATTTTATGGAGATGACAGACGTAACTGTAACTGGGGCATCATTTGCAAGAAACAGCAGTTTGGGGGAGATGAAGAAGAACATCATGGACAACTTCACATTCCAGTTAACATTAGTCTTGGTTTGGGGTTCATTCAACACATACTATGGAAAGTCTATTTGAACAGTAAGGAGCTAGAGATCTGTAAAAATGTAGCTGCCTCCAATGAAAAACTTTTAATTTTATCTAATAGACAGTAAGGAGTCATTGTAGATATACAAAGTTGTACATATCATTACTTTCAAAGCTTCTCTTTCAATTACTTTGAAAAAGTTAGGTGAATATATGTTTATGTACACACACACACACACACGCACACACACACACACACACACTTTCTCTTATGTAACTGATTAAATTCTTGGTTTTGTCACTGAAGGATAGTCCTGTTCTAAAAGCTAATTTTAGTGGTTTTACTTGCTGATCACTATAATAAAGCATCTGTCACATGAATCACTTGATTATTTTGATGTTTTTTTTCAAATTGGATGCTTAAATAATTTAAACAGTTTAAAAAATTCTGTAAAATCATCTTGAGTTTTGTTATATGCCATTCTTAATGATAACAGCTTGTGAATAACCTCTTATTTTCAACATTATAAATAATATTAAATTATTTCCACTTTCATTTGTTCAGGGAATGATAAGGCAGATAAATAATTTATCTTTTTATTTGGCTATTTTATTTATATAGCCACCCTGCAAAAATGACAAGAGAAAGTAACAACAAAATGCAGCCATTCTCTTGTGTTATTTAAGCAAAGCAATCTGATTGAGAAATGGGTTAAAAAGATCAATAGAACTCCAAAATTGGATTTTTATTTCAAGTACATCTGTTTATCTGTTATTCCCCCCATACTACTATTAATAAATAAGTACAGGTTTTATACTGATAAAACTGAAAATTTCCAGAATAAATAATTTTCCATTAATGTATGGACCTCATCCTATTCATAAATCTTAAACCATCAAAGCTATCGAACAATTCAGTTATTTTAAGTTTTATATAAAAATGCATTCATTATCTTATTGTAATTCATTTGCTGAGTCAATAGAAAGCAGGTTTTATTTGCCATACTTTTGGCTTTCCCTGAAATGCATAAAATAATTTCTTATGTGTAATGAAAAAAATTTTAGGTATGGAATTGTTTTATTTGGAATTTCAATACAGATTTCAAAAGAACAACAAAACCCCAAACCCTGCATCCAAATTGCAAGACCCTACAAAGCCACATTATATTTTCAAGTCTGAGAGAAGACGAGGATGATCTATACAAATGATGTCGGTTGCCTGGTGGGGATGCATAGAAGTCTCAGAGCAGTGGTATGAAAGGTGCTTGTGGATTTTGTGGTAGACTGTCCTCTTATGTGAAGGAGTCAATGGCTTAAAAAGAAATGGCAAATTGCAAGGTAGGGGAAATTATCTGCAACAGTCCTTTAAGGATACCCATTTGTAGAAATGGGTAGAGGAATTGGGTCCATTTGTGCCTCTAATTTCTTGTACATAGGTCTGGGTCTCACAAGTCCAAACACATATTTCAGCTAGTACAAGGGGACTGACTGCCTGGTTCAGGCAGCATCTGCCAAATTAGGTGCTAATCCCTTTCACAGAATCTATTAACCAGCATTCTATTTGTGTTTTTTCCTGCCCTACCTGCCTGGCAACTTTATCTATTGTCTCTGTTTGGAGCCACAATTAGTTACCTTCTAATCACATTTATTTTGACCCTCACTCTAGATCTTATTGCTTGGAACTGCTGGTCTCTTGCCAGAGGAGCTGTCATTCTTACCAGGATGTTTTCCCTCCATTCTATTGGTCTTCTCTTCCACTTGTGTTCTGCTGGGAATGAGTCCATCCAGATACCACTATGCTATTTATTTTATGTGAAACGAGAGCTAGTTATGATAATAACTTCTTTGTCATATTCAACACTCTGGACTCTGAGGTATCTATCTCATAATAATCTATAATTCTACTAAAATGTCAAATTATTTCTCATTCAAATCAACAACTAACTAATCATGATGAAGACAGAAATATAAAATGAATATAATCAACATAAGACTATCAATAAAACACTAATATAATTTTGTAAACTTAAAAAAGGAAATAATTTTCTTATCTTTTAAGCATAACAAGTAGAGAAAATAGTTTAAGCAAAATGTTTATTTTATACTAACTCTGTTTATAATTCCTATCTATAAAATTGAATCCCATCACATCTTCCATTCAATGAGAAGACAGGGTCACTATGAGTTTGTATCTTCATGAGATATAATTAATTTTTTTTTTTTTTTTTTGCTTTACTAAAACACAAAGTAACAAAAAAGAGAGATTTGTACAGATTGCAAAACATTGGAAAATCTTCTAGAATATGATTGGATTTGACTGTTGTTACTAGTTGTCATGGGTTGAATTGTGCTCCTCTCTCCCCCCAAAAATTATGTTTAGTTTTTTAAGCCCCAGTACCTCAGAATGTGACCCTATTTAGAAATAGGGTCATTGTAAATGTAATGTCAAGATGAGGACATACCGGAATAGGGTGGGTCCCTAACCAAATATGACCACAGAAGATGGCCATGTAAAGACACAGACCCACAGGGAGAATGTCATGTGAAGACAGAGGTTTAGAGTGATGTATTTGCAAAGAAAGGAACACAGGGCCCTACCAGAAGCTGGGAGACAGATTGAACAGACTCTCCCTCAGAGGCCTTAGATAGAAACTACCCTGGACACAACTTGATTTTGGACTTCTACCCTTCAGAACTGTGAAACAATACATTTCTGTTGTTTTAAGCCACCCAGTTTGTGGTACTTTGTTACAGCAGCATTAGGAGACTAATGGATGATTTAACACAGTTAATAAAAGGAGATTCAGCAGAACAAAGGATAGTTCAGTCACAGAAGCAAACTACATCAAGTATACCAGCCTTTCAGCCTTTGTCATGTACATATAAATATTACCATATCCATATATGTATATAGAGCATTGCATAAAGGAAAATTTCTCATTTTTTTCAATTAGATACCCTAGATTTTCACATGTATATTTGTGCATAGCAGATGGAACTATGGAATCCCTAAGGTTGAGGAATAATTCTTCGTTTGGAGATCAAGGAAGAGAAATGTTTTAAATCAGTGTGATGCTTGCTGGGCAAGGAAAAGAAAAGGTGAACGTAAGGAAAAACACGAGCAGAAGGAATGGTACCGCACCTCTTGTTGGCCCTGGACAGTTCCAGTTTACATCTGTTGTACTAACTTGTTTAATTTCCCCTTCCATCATTAAATGTCCTGATTTAATGATAAATTATATTTCTACAGAACAACTAATCTAAAGATACAATTTCTAGCTCTTTTTTGTACCCTAACTATTCTTACTTTTAGCAAGTGTCTTTGTAAAGTGGGAATCATGATATTCTATCCTTTATCTCAAGGTCAGCTATGAAATAAAAATGACATGAGTAATGTAGACATGCTTTCAAAATTATAAGTATTACTCAAATGCTAGGCTTTTTTATCACAATCCCAGCAAACTATTAGCACTATTGCAGGATGCTGTTTTCTTCTTAAATTTGTGCTATTCTTCTACAGCTTATATCAATTGTAATTCATTTTCTTAGTGGCCATTGCAATATGCTCCTGACCTAATTCTCATGCACTAGTAGTTGCTTCTGACTTGCTATAATTAAGGGGGAAGAGAGAGAAGAAAGAAGCTAACAGTTATTGAAAGCTTACATCATTATAAACACTGAGCAAGGCAGTTGACATATTATAACAATAAATGTTGTCATTTATTAGATTTTCACTATATAACAGGCACTATGCTAAGAAGCTTGCATAGATTAGAACATTTAATGTTCATCATCCATATATAAAATGGTTATAATCACCCTTATAGCCATTTTATAAATAAAGAAATGAGGGCCCAATACACCAAGAAATAATATTTCTGAACACAACTTCAGATTCAAAATGACTGATTCCAGAAACTGTTCTGTTATTCTGAACTGTGTGAACTTGGACAAATCACTTAACTTCCTTGTCCTCTTTACTCATCTGACAATAGGCACAGTCACAAACCTACTGTATAGGATTATTATGAAGATTAAATGAGTTAATATAAGTTAAAGTTAAAAAACGACTAGTACATTAGTGTTCTGTAAATGTCAGTGATGGCAGCTTGTTACTACTGTCATTGTTATAATTTATTATTATTATTATTGTCATCATCATTATCATTATCCAAGGGCACACAACCTGTAGGTGACAAATTAAGATTAAAATTTAGGTATTTTAACACTGACACATTTATTCAGTCAACAGTATTTATTTAGTTTGTGCTATGGTTACAGAAATAAAATAATGGTCAAGACTGGATTTACGTAGCTAGTGATTTTAGTTTCAAAGCTTTCACATTCTACCAGAAAAAAAAAATTGTGAAGCTAATTATTGTGATAGTTGGAAATATAAGGCACATAAAAGAGCATATAGTAGGTGTCCATCTCCCACTCTAGGAGAGCTTTGTAAGTCTATATCTAAAATTTTAGTTGGAAGTTAACTGGATAAGAGGTGGGAGACTAGTGTCCTGATCAATGGGAATAAAGTGGACGAAAGTCCTGCAATTAGAGTTTAAATGTGGAATGGAAAGACTGTGTGAGCCTGTAGAACAGGTATGCAGTCATCTGAATGAGTTTTCCCAGCACAGGCCAAGAGGTCTACCTTAATTGATAACAAGCTGCCCCACCCCTCTGGCACTCCATCCTAAGTGCTACCCACCATTTTCTTTCTCCTGTTTTACACTGCACATTTAAATTGATATAATAGTTTTGGCAATTCAATCTTCTCAGTTTCGTCTTCAAATCTTTCTGTCCATGAGCTCTGGGAAAGCCTTCCAGGCAGCATACGTTAAGGTTAGAGAAAAATCAAATAGCATACATAAGAGCCAGATCAAAAAAGTCTTATAGAATGGTGGTTGTCAGAGGCTGGGGAATGAGGGTAATAGGGAGTTGCTGTCTAATGGGTACACAGCTTCAGTTTCACAATGAATTTTTGAAAAAGTTCTGGAAATTTGTTGCACAAGAATGTGAATACACTTGACACTACTGAACTACATACTTAAAAATGGCTAAGAAGGTAAATTTTACATTATGCATTTTTTCCCCACACTTAAGAAATAAAATAATTATATTTAAAAAAAAGAATGCCATAAATTTTTAAGAAGTTTTAATTGAATCTGAGTGGAGATAGAAACTATTACAAGGTTTTTAGAAAAGGAATTGAGACAAGCAAAATAATTACAGATTCTCCAACCTCTGAATATCAGCCTTTGTAGATGCTGCAATGAATAACAAAGAGCACATCTGTTTTGAATTTTTTTTCCTGGCATCCAACAAATGATTTAAAATCATTTCAAAAGAAACGTTTCATAGTTTTAAATCTTCTAAATATAATAAAACAAATGTGAAAATCAATATCTACACAAATAAGAGATATCTAGTTAAAGTGCTCTTAAACCTCCTCCTCCTCCCCCAAGAATTAGTCACCAATCAGATTTCAATGGATAAAAATAGTGACTCCAGTAAATTAAGTATCACTAGATGCCATCCTCCACATAATGTCCATTTATAGCCTTAAAATAGTTATTTAGTTGTCCCGTTATTATTTTTTTCAGACTAAATCACTGGTTCTCAGATTATGTACTTTCACAACATCCGGGATCTATACTGAGGTTTTCCATACTGAAATTAAAAGAGAAAAAAAAAAATGGCAGTTCTTCCCAGTTCACTGGAGAGAAAAATAGTAGAATCGTTTCCATTTTAAATTCCTTTTAAAAATGTTTCTTAAAGCTCTAGGACCTGTTTCTACTTGTCTGAGAAAAAAATTATATATTACTAAAAACTTAGAAAAAAATTAAAAACAACTTAGAAACTAATTTCTGTCATTGACTTATGTATTTGTGTTATAGTGATATACGTAGAAATTTAATGCGCAAATTCTGCCAGTAAAATATTTACTATTCTGTATCACTGAATTAGTATATAAATATTACACAAACTTATATAAAGACAGACCCACTAGGTATCCAGTCATCTGAATGAGTTTTCCCAGCACAGGCCAAGAGGTCTACCTTACTTGATAGCAAGCTGCCCCACCCCTCTGGCACTATTTCCTGTGTGTTACCCACCATTTTCTTCCTCCTCTTTTACACTGTACATTTAAATTGATATAATAGTCTTGGCAATTCAATCTTCTCAGTTTGATCTTCAAATCTTTTTGTCCCATGAGCTTTGGAAAAGTCTTCCAGGCAGCATACATGGCGGTACCAAAACATTAAAGAAATTTCTCCCCTAGAGGTAGCTTTTTGCTTTATTTCCCACTTCTTTCAGCTGAGGTGGAAATATGGAACCTGGGCATGTTAGCAGAGGAAATAGATGGCAAGGTACTGCAACATCATTAGGTCAAGCTTTATTATATATATAAAATCTATAAATACATCTATATCTATATACATCTATGTTTATATCTATGTTTATGTCTATAACTACATATCTATATCTCTATCTATCATCTATCTATCTATCAATCTATCATCTGTCATCTATCATCTTTCATAGAGAGAAAGAGAGAGAGAGAGAGAGAGAAAAACCAGGAGACCTTGACATCTATCTGTTCTGAATGAATCCAGTTCAGGAGGGTTTCTAAATTTTCCCTTAAAATATTTATGTAAAGTATTCTAATGATGGGACTTTGTCTCATCTAGGTGAAAGTAATGTAAAAAGAATAAAGAAAGGAAAATTAAGTACATTTGACTTCTTAAAACCAACACCTAAAAATTACTGTGACTTTATCAAAATGGCCATTCCGCGTTGTCAAACATATAAAGCATAATACTAATACCGAGAAGTCTCTTCTATCACAAAGATATTGCTCAGATGACCAAGATCAGTAAAATCAGTGAAAACAATGCAAAATACCCAGTGATAAATAGAGATATACTTTAGCAAAGTTTACAATTTCTCCAGCAACATATTCTCTGTTTCGAAGTCACATATACATTCTCAAGTCAAGCCCTTTGGAAAGCTATGCTTTCAGTCCAGCCATTGGACTGAAAGAACAAATGCAGATTACAAAGTGATCTATTTTACAACTTGGGAGTAGTTATGCATGGAGGACATCCAGTCCCTGCTTTTCAAGTCAGTACAAATTACTGCATCCTTAATAAATGCTCTCTAAAACAAGAGCTGCTCCTAACCCACTAATAGAGATATCAGTAGATATATTCGCTGCTTCTCTCAATGAAGTGTTACAACTGAATGGAAAGAAAATTATGTCGCTAGCATTAGAATACCACAGAAATCCCCACCACCACATGCACCAGTGCTCAGCAGAAAAGATACTGAAATCTCACAACTTTCTAATTTTTCAGCTTTGTTGTGTTAATTGCAATTTACAGATTTTTGTTGCTCCACAAATGTTCAACGAGCCATAAATATCCATTTCCAAAGAGAAGGGTATCATCAAAATCTGTTCTGAATGAATCCAGTTCAGCAGGGTTTCTAAATTTTCCCTTAAAATATTTATGTAACAACAAAATTCCAAGGCTCAATACAGGTAAATGTAGATGAGACAATATAGTTTGGTTATATAAGTAAGAGCATACTAAAGTGCCATCTTATCTTCATTAGTTATTAGAGCTCGGCTTACAATAATGCATATATGTATGTAAATGTACATGTCTGTGTGTATGTATATACACTCATACAGTTATACTATTTAAGGATTTTAAGAATAAGAATGGGTTTAAAAAATAAGGACAGATTTAAAAATGAAATTGAATGGTCTCTCATGAGACCATAAACAGAATTTCTGCCCACGCACTCTTTATATTCATAATAAATGAAAATAGATACCTTACTTGCTTCATTTATAAAACCTGGTCTCACTGAAATGTCATCTTAATTTATTTAAGCTTATCAAATTAATAAATATTTTAATTGATAAATACTATGTAGATTTGGGTTTTCTTTAAAAGAATGAAATAGAGAATGCCTATTATTGCATCTTTATAAATAATTGAGGAACATACTAAATTTATGACAAATCACATCCTTTAGGGTCTAATCAGCTAGCTGTTCCAAATGCCTCTTTATGTAGGTCATATTACTCTCCTTTAAAAAATAGCTATATTTTAGCTGGTTTTTTTTTCTTTGCTCATTGCAAAAATAAAAAAAAGAAAGAACATCCATAATAGCTCCATCAGAGGCTACCACTGTTTTACTTTCGATGATTATCCTTCATGTTGCGTTAGGAGGTGGGTGTCTCTGGAGATATGATATAGGTGCAGCTATTAGGAGCTTTTTTGCAGTCCCATTTCCTTTCTACTACAAGGAGACTGTGGCTAATTGCCACCTGAGAACCTTAGTAAATCTCACTGAAGGCAGTGTTAGAAAGACAAATCTGTATCATCCCTAATGATGGAGTAAATAAAAGAGACATCTTTCATATTAGACACCAAACTAAAGCAAACGATGGCTTAGCAGATGTGTTAAAAATGCTGTTCTGCAAATAAACAAGTTGTAGGTAACAATGTGTTCACCAAATATTTCCTTTTGATATCAAGTAAAAATCAGACAAGAAAAATACATGTTAGGTCATTAAAAATTAATTTTCTTTAAAGTGAAATTTTACTACTAAACAGCTCAAAATGCAGACCTATCAGCATTAATAATGATAAAAGATATATGCATTAAAATCTGTAGCTAATTTGCTGTCTCAGATATTGTCTGAGTTAATATGTGTAATCAATACAGATTGAAGCAGATGCATTGAGTGTCAAACATGATATTTTAGAATGGTTGTTTACCTATGAGGATTTATATCTGTAGATGTAAAATGTAAAAGAACCTCATATTATAAAGATATTGATATCTTTGTGTTAAAGCAACATTCAAAGAGTGCTGATTTGATTTCAAGTGTAAAACAAATTCCACTAAAATAAATTGAATGCAACAAAATTTCTAAATTGCAAATTATCATGCATTTATTTCATATATTCTCTTGAAAAAAGTTCATGGAAGGCAGAGAAAGTGGACTCATGCCTCATTTTTTGTTTTAATGGCATCTGATTCATAAAAACAATCAGCTAAAAGTTATAGAAGTAAAAGCAAATTAATTTGTATTTTCATAATACAGAAAGAGCCAAAAAATGACTCGGTTATTTTTCATAATTTTATTTTCTATTATGGCTATAAGAAGCAGGCAAATGACAATAGGAAGAATTAGAAATGTGGTGGGGACAAAAGAATAAAAGAGCCAGAGGGAAAATGCAACAGGAGAAAAATATAGATAAAGAGAGATTTATGTGTGGAAAATGACGCAGAAATACCTCATAGTGTGTTTCGCTCACACAGAAACAAAATGAATGTCACATGTGTGCAGAAACAGACAAAAAGTAACAAGATGGAAATCCACACTTCATGACCTACCATAGTTTTTCTAAAGTTGAATTCACATTGTGACTGGATGAATAAATGGATTGTCATTTTCCACTCTATGCCTCTAGGGCCAGATGAAATGAAGTCAAGGGCCCAGAATTCCCTCTCCCTGACATACATCCAAGCATAAATGGGTAGCAGAGGTGGATTCTAGCCCTGCATTAGTGTTCTGTAGCAATAACTGGTTATTAAATGCTATTCCCGTGTCCTAAAATGCTCTATAATGACTTACGAAATTTAGTTTTGAGGTCTACATCAGAATATTCCAGAGGTCACATGTATTAATATTATATTAATATTAATATTAATATTATATACTATATGTATTAATATTATATAATATTAATACATGTGACCTCTGGAATATTCTGATGTAGACCTCAAAATTAATTATATAATTAATATTATATATTAATTAGGGTACAAGCGTATTCCTTCCGAGCAGTAATCTAGAACTGCATTAGTACCTTAAAGTTAGGGAGAGAGTTATCAGCTACATCATGTGCTTTCAAGTAATAGTGTAAGAGTCCTATAGGCGCTGCTAAGGTCATTTCATGTAAATCATATTATGTGTGTGTGTGTGTGTGTGTGTGTGTGTGTGTGTGTGTGTGTGTGTGTATTGCCCCATAATGCCATTTATAATAAAATTTTTCTGTTTATGTATGATAGCATGCCCTACTGTAGTATATATACTTTAAGTCACTGCTAAATCTTTATAGAGTGTTTTTCTTGATTTCTTGTTTTGATATAAGAAGAGATATGTTTGAAGAGTGGGGAAATGTGCATAAAGGTGAGAGATTTGAAAAAGCAAGGACCTCCAGGAATCATCACTGGGCAATCATTCGAGGGAATACTCCAAGGGACTTAATCCACAGGGAGGACAAAAACAAACGAGGAGAGAGGAAGACTGACCTGAATGCAATCTCAGTTTGTCACTTAAGAGTCTCGTGTCTCTGCATAAGTTATTTCACTTATTTGTGCCTCAGTTTCTATAACTGAAAATAGGGTCAATGAGACATACCTCATAGGATTCAATTGAGAATAAAATTTGGTCTACATCTACAATTCTTCTAACAGTGTCTAGGCTATAGTAAATACTCAATAATGGATAAGAGCTTATTTATAAAATTATGGCTCTGACAAGCTAAATACTGTATGATTGTAGCAAGTCATTTTACTACTGTGATTCTTCGCTTTTCTTCTACAAAATAAAAATAAACAGGCCTACCTAAAACTGGGACTCCTTTTTCAGAATTAGGGATAATATATGGAAATATCCTAACATAAAGGGGCACAATAAATTAATGTTACACAGTAGTTTCAAAAACATTTAGGATATGAACAAAATTGACACATTTTTTTCTACTAATTGAGATCTCCAGAAAGCATTTATTAAGAACAGGGATGGACAATTCGAATCATTCTTTGAATAAGTTTCCCTTCATCTCTAACACCTGATAAACAAGTAGAAGAAAATGAAATCTTTTTTGGAAATAGAAGCATAAATTCTTAAAATTCATATTACCAATAAAATTAATAAATAATAGTAACTGATTGGCAGATATAGCAAATTCTTCAGAGTTCAGAAATACATATATAGTGCTTAACCTTAAGAACTAACCATTAACCTTAATTAAACCAACCAATCACCCATTAGATCAATGGCTATTTCAGCTGGACACTATTGGAGTCCTGCTCTTGAACCTAAACTGTGGTTACTACTTGAAAATTTTCATCAATGTAGAATCTGCAAATATCTCAAACTTTAAAATCTACTTTAGTTATATAATTATGATAATCTCCGGCAGTAGCCAGAGTTACCTAAGACATTCTTTCGATTATTTCTGTTGTTTAGAGCTAACCTACAATTCAGGGAAAATTATTTTGTTCTCATAATTCGTTTAATCCTGCATTACTAGTGCTGATGAGGGATGGAGGTAAACTTTATATGTGATAATAGCTTTTTGCATGCCTAAAGTTTTAAATATGAAAGAGTTATTTAATATTTGTGTGTAGATATACAAAATAGTAACTCTAGTTCATTATTCAAGAAGAGCTCTATATCTTAAGGAGATATATTTTTCATAAGTATCTATAACTGGGCTTTAAGTTCTGAAATAGACTTCAAAGTACCATGGTGTCACAAGTAAATAATACAAACTCTCTTATTCCAATGATCCTTCTAATCCTTTTCAAGCCTTTATCCAATTATGTTTCTCAAAAGTGCAGCATTTTCCAACAGCCTAAGAGTTGCCTTGTATAATTAGGAAGATATGTTAATGACCTGGGTGAAATCTCAATGGGAACATTTTAAAAGTTCTTTTGATGGCTTTGTTCTCTCTGACATTGACTAGTGAGTTAAATATTTAATGACCTAAACTTTCATTTTTCTCTTCTCTTTTTAGGGAACTTGCTGACTTCCTTCTTCATTGTATCTTTTTTGCTTCTGGCAATTCTTTTGGCCTAAATTTTCTTTGACCTTTAGCAGTCCTTGTAGTCATTTGTCTTCTTCCTTCTGAGGACTAAGGGAGTTTGGGCGAGCAACTTAAATAAAATCACTTAGTGTGTATGTTTTTATAAAGGAGAATAAAGCAATTTCATTTCAAAATATACTTATAATTCATGCCATATTTTATCTTTCAGTTTAGATTTGCATTATGTTAGAGATTAAAATTTTAAAAATCTAGGCAAAATATAAAATTAACATATTTAATTTTACTTTCTAGATGTTTCCAAATCCCAAATTTCTAGATTGGTATGAGATGATAGTTTAATATAAAGTTTTTATTAATATATGATAAATACTTGGATTTTGATTTTTTAAAATGTTTTATAAGTGAACATATAAATATTTCAGAACATATAAATATTTCAGGTATATAATTATTATCATAATTAATATATAACATATTTAATGGCTATTGAGTAGATTGGAGGCCATTACACACACACACACACACACACACACACACACACACACACACACACACACTAGGAGTCGTTTGTGATAAGCCCATCAAGACTTAACACTTAACCTAACTGCAGCTAAGATCTCCCTGGAAATGCAGTCTAGCTGGTCAGTTTGGAATTTTCTGGCTGGCACCAGTGAGGTAATGTACCACAGAGGTCTCTCCATTCCTGAACGAAAGATGCGCTAATCCTCTTAACTGATCCTTTTCTGCCCCAAAGGATGGTGATCTTGCCCAAAATATCCTTTTTTTTTTATTGTCTGTTTATGATGTCCTTGTTCTACTTTTAAAAAAACCGTTCCCTTTCTAGAGCCCTTTGGCACTTCTTTCTATTTGCTAAATGGGATGGTCCCAATTCATGAATGGTTCAATAAGGCCAATTTGATCTTTAAAACTTACTCGGTGGATTTTTTTTGTTATTTAACATATTATATAACATATTTCTATACATTAGTAGCAAATGTAAAAGAATATTGTGGTAAGTGGACCACTTGGTTAATCCAGTTATGCATTCTGGAGAGTTTCCATACTTGTGGGAAAAAGTCCTCTCTGGCACAAATAATACAGACAGTGTTTCTCTATTTTCTGAGATAAATTCAACTTGAAACATAAGTTCAGAGAGGCCTTGGAGGTGTTATATAACATGTCATGTGAAAATAAATTCCTTATTAACAATGTCAGAAATACGTCAGCAAAGGATAAATTAATCTGAGATTTATAGCATCATTTACAGCAGCCTTGCCTCAAACACATTCAATTAAAAAAAAAATTCTATGGTGAAATAATCATGGGAAACGCGTAACTATAGCTGTTCTTGGGTCATGGCCTTGCATATTAGCCTATTACAATAAAAGTTCTGAGAGTATGGGTTCCTGCATGAGAAAAACACCTGTTAGCAACCTCTAAAAGCAGTGTTCTATGGAACACACTTTGTAAAATGTGATATTTAAAATTTATATACAAAATTCCTATCATTTGTGATTGTTCCCAGTTAAAAGTTAGTGTTTAAATTTTAAGAATTGAAATATTTCAGGATAGATCTTTATTACCTATAACATTAAAAAAAAGGTTTTACATCTTATATTTGCTTTATTTAATGAACATTAAATGAGTACCTAGAATATACTTTGTTAACAGGCACAGTTCTTACTTCTAAAAAACTCACTTTCATCAAAAGATAAAACAAAAGTACTAGTTCTTAATTAAGGTAAACAGTATATTAGCCTGGTGTCTACAGAAGCTATTTGACTTGTGATATATATTTTATTCATATCTTTGACATATTCCAGCTTGTTCATATACCACCTTGATGGATTATTTTCAATTTTCTCGTTAGAAGCATAAGATGAAACAAAGATAGTACTAGAAAATGTGAAACTAGAAAATATGAAACAAAGATAGCACTAGAAAATATGAAACTATGATAAATCATAGTTCGAGATTATAAATTACACTCATACAATAAACTAGCTTGAAGATAATGCTGAATACAGAGTAATGTCTTTGTTTAAAGCTATTATATCGCTATACCTTGAAGTTATTAAGAAAATAATCTTGTGATTACTTTGCCGTGAAGTGAACAAACTAAGAATTATATTAAAAAATCTCAGGGCCTTGATTTTTAATTTTTGTCCTAATTTTATCTCTCCATTTTTCAACAAATTTTCTAAAACAAAATAAAAGTTATTCTACAAAAAATTCTCTTATATCTAATAAAAACATGTTTATACTAGTTTAAGATTAACTAGGTTGTAAAGATCATTTTATGTTTTCAACTCTGCTAAAGATAGTTTTCCCCCTTCAATGATCAGTTTCAAGTATTTTAAACAGTTCATTATTAATTACTTAATTAAGTCATCCCCTTATGCTTCTATTCCTCAACCGTTAATTGAGTGTCTACTATGCTACATATAGTGAGCTAGAATATTTACCCCTTAATGAATGCAAGAAGAGCAGTCACTTGCTTCAATCATTTCTCTTGACATTTCTAATGTATTTAAGAAGGCTCATTATGGTAGCAGTAATCATGAGTCAATTTAAATGTGTGTATTTATGTTTATGTGCATACATGTATTACAGAGCTCTAATTTTGTATGTCACACCATTCATTTTGCTGATTGGTTTGCAAATATTAGTGGAAACTCCTTATTAGGGATTCTCAACAGATTCAATATTCTTTTTAATCTGGTAGGAAAATGTAGTCCACATGCAGTAACTACTGCATTCTAAAAAAATTTGAACTCTTGATTTTATTCTGGCATTTCTTTCTAAATTAAGAGGACAAAGCCCCTAAAAACTACAGTCACAGATTTTACAGACAGAATTTCTATTTCTTTTATTCTTTTTATCCTGACTAGATGAACTATTTTGGCCAAATTACAACCTTTCTGAGCCTAAATTTTTCATTAGTGAAATGAAGTTAAAAATACTTCAGGCCTAACACACAGTATTTCGCTTTGGTTTTTACATTCTCTATTGTTTACTAATTCATCTAATAGATATTTATTGAGTTTCTATTGTGTGTATAGGGCTTTGCTGCTAGGCAGTTAGGATGGAGTACTGGGAACAGTTCTTGTTTTTGCCCTCACGTATCTATGGGAACGGTTTGCTATTAAAATAGTCATGCTCTGAAGGAGCTAAAAATTTTCATTAAGGACCAGCCAGAAATCCCAATTTGTGAAAACCTTTATCCCTTTTTTCAGAGTCAAGAGAGATATTTCGATAATATACTATCTCTATATTATGTACAATATAGCTCTGATATTGTATCATACTACAGTTATTGATATACATTACTATGTATCCTATTGGCTTGACAATTTCATTTAGGTGAGAAACACAAAGCTTTACTCTGAGCTAGGCAATATTTTAGATTCTTTCACATGTTATTTCATTTATTCTTTATAACAATATGGAAAAGTATCATACCCACCATTTGGAAGATAATGGAACTGAGGTTTGGAGAGGCTGAATAATATCTCTGAGGTTAGTTAGGAAATGATTTAGCTAAGCTGCCATAACAGGTTTGCTCTTACACACCTGGCCTGTAACAATTCAATGGTGATGTCTTAGTAACACTGATAGAGTAAATTGTACTAAAGTGACAGTTGTCCTTGTTTTTCTCACATATCAACTGCACAACTTGCTGGCCTTGGCAGCCAGAGAGAAGATGAAGTGCAGTGGTCCATGAGCTTTAGCTTCTGAAAGCAGTCAGGAGAAAACAAAACAAATGCACAAATTGGCCTAAATCTAGGAAAGTCCTGTTTTGTTTTTAATCATAAATATTGAATTTGAGAAATTCAGCAGGATAAGAGGAAATAGAAGGTAGTCATGGGTTGTCTCGATTCTGGAGTCAGACAGCCTGGCTTCTAATCCCGTCTCCATCACTCACTAGCTGAGTGACTTTGGATAAGAGTTTTATATTCTCTTTTTCTCAATTTCCACATCTATAAAAAGAAGTTAATGATTGAACCTACATAAACAGTTCTGACATACGGTAAGCTTTCACTAATAATAATAAGATAGTCACTGATATATAAAGAATAGGGCATGGGTTTACATGAGCATGATGTCATAATGAGCACTAAATAATACTTCGACTCATGAACTTTTACACTGCATCATGTCTTCATTTATTAGTCCATTAATTTCACAAGCATTTATTGAGTACTTACTGTGTGCCTGGATCTTATGTGCCAAAGATCTTATGGACACAAAATTGAGATGGAAACAGTCAGTTCCTTAAAGATATGACAGATTTTAGGACAAACAAAAAACATAAACATATACTTGAAATATGCTTGAAATGTGCTTCGATGCATGTCCTGAAATATAGAAAATTTCCAGATTTAGTGATGGCCTATTAAAATAGCCACTCTTTACTTATGCCTTTCTACATCTGGCGATATGTCCAACACTTCACATTAAGTATCTTGTATGATTGTTACAGCATCCTTATGAGGAAGATATTATTATGTTTCCCATTTTAAAGGTAAGGAAACTAAGGTTAAAAGAAAATTTAGTATTTGCCCTAGACATGCAGCTAGTAAGTGGAGTAACCACAAGTTTACCTCTTGACCTCTATCACTGCAGGGAGAAGAGCTGCAATAAAAGGGAGATGCACCCACCAGCGCCTTTCTAGGACAGAAATCTAATTTTATGTAAGTTATAGGAAGGAAACAAAAGAGAAATATTTTTAAAAATTGGAGAAAATAAACTTTAAAAAGCTCTTAAATGTTATATTGATTTTGTGTACTGAATATGTTAAAAAGTTGGTAAACATTTTACAACATATTTCCAGAATTGTTCTTGCTATGACTCTATGACATGACATAGTGCTTATTTTTTGTCTTGTTCTCTGCTGATTTATTTGCTGATGAATTATATTATAATTAAAAAGATCAATTTAAATTGCACATTTTAAATCTTAAGGAATTGACTCCAAATTCCAAGATGAAGGAGATCTGGATAAATAAAAGAACTTGTTAAAAACACCCAGTGCTTTTTTTGGGTGACTGCATATTTAACAGGAGTGAACAGAGAGACTTAGCTCAAAGAACTCCCCTGCAAACTTAGGTTGCAAGAAAAGAAACACAGGATTCAGAACAAAGGAAACAGCTGTCTCCTTTTATTCCTTGGTGTGTGGAACGTATTTGGAGCATCATGTTTAAATCTGGCACCACATTTTAAGAAGAAACTTAATTAGAGTGTGCCCAGAGGAGGAAAATCAAGAGAGTGGAAAGTTAAAGTGATATCATATGAGGAGTGATTAAAGGAACTGGGAATATTGGACCTGTTGGACTGAATACTTAAGGAGGGTAGGACTGCTAAATTGACATGTTAAAGATCTGAATGTAGAAGAGGATTTGGAACTGGTGTTACTCTTGATGGCTGACCAGAATGAATGGTTAGATGTTTGGTGAAGGTAGATTTTAGGCCAGGCTTTTAAAAATAGGAAGGGAATATTTTAGTGGAGAAATGAACTCCCTATTTCTAGAACGGTGTAAACAAAAGTTTTCTGTAGAGACGGGAGATGGATGCCATAAATTTTAAAATCCCTCCCAACTTTTGCTGAATCCTCTTCTCTTATCACTCACTTTCCAAGATCAGCAAGGGCTCTATTCAACATCTTGTTTCTCAGGGATTCTTTTCAAACAGCAAATAGTGTTCACCAGCTTCCACTCTTATCCAAATATCACCTCCTAAATTTATATTTTTAGCCTCAAACTCTCACATTGTTCCAATAGCATTTACTTTTACTTAAAAATTATTACTATTTAGCTGTTCCTAATCTTACATTCTCTATAGCCAATATGTCAGCAAGTTCTGCTTTTTTTCCTTTTTTTAGGTCAATAAGAGTTAAAGAACCTCATTATTTCATATTTGAAATATTTTGGCTGAAATATTGCAGAGAGATGTCATATTTTCACAGCTCTGTGTTTCTTCATACATAAATCTCACTGGCCTCCTTTCATTTTTCTGCTGTATATTGCATCATCTTATATTGATCTAAAGATAAATATCTTCACACGTGCATTATTATAGAATTATTTCAAATATCTGAATCAGTATTTCTCCTTAGACTATTTCAATCTTGCCAGTGTTTTCACAGAAATAGAAAAGTCCATCTCTAATACTACTTTCATTACTACATGTGAAATAGCATCACATTTTAAGTAATTTTCCTTTCCATATTTAATTGAGGAAATATACAGTGAAAGAATCAGATACTTTTCGATCTCTGATCCACACATATGATATTGTTTCCAAATCAGATCTAGTGACTTTCAAATAGTGATATTTTCCTGTGTGCCTTTCTGCTTATAATGAATATATGAAGGTGCCATACCCTAGTCCTGCCCTTGAAATGTTCTTCACTTCTCACAACTCCTCTTAGCCAAACCATTCACACCTGGCAAAAATACATTAATTCTTAGCTTGTAGAAAACTAGTTCTTCACTATTCTGCCTTTTAGACTAGGTTTTACATTGACATTTTCATACATTAAGCTTATATCTCTCCATGCTTAGATGATTTAATTAATCTTTCAAGCTGCCTTTCAAATTCCTCCTCTTACTCCTCTTTCCACCTTGTCATAAAACCTCAACTTCCTTTTACCTATGAAGCGGATATTAACAATTCTTTTTTTCTGTTTTATGTGGAGATCTTCAAATTGGACACACTCTGATAGAAAATTTAAAGCATGATTCATGATCTTAAGCCCTTTGGAAAACAAAGTTGTACTCAAAATTAATACAAAATTATTATTTTATTTTATTATAAAATTTTCTATTATTACTTTGTTTTCTATATCCAAAGCCTACATTCCCCCCTTGAATTTGTGATTGTTGTGATTTTGTTGTTATTGGAGCAACATTTTGTTCATGGTGATTCACTACACAAGATGCTGTTCTTAAATTTGAAAACTCCTGGCAGTCATCTAATCTCAAGCTTTGCTTACTATTTATATTTACAACCTTTTAGCTATTTGAATTTTGCTTTCTTTTTTCATTTGTTCTCTTAATTTCCATATCTTTTACTCCTCTCATCTAAATATTTTAACTTCTACTCAAGTTTTGCTTCTTATTCAAAGATTTGCTTCCATCCAACACTATCATCTAGCAGTTTTCCCCTGCCTTAGAGAAAAGTTATGACTTCATTCAATTTCAACTTCCTTAACTATATTATGAGAGTGAAAAATTGACAGTTATTTCTCAGAGGTATTGAAAGTATCAAATGAGCTAATGTATTTCAAAATATTTTAATTTATGCAAAATACTATACAATAATGGCTGTTAATATATAACCATTTTAAATAGATCCTATACTGACATTAAAACCCTTTTGCAGAAAGATCTACTGTGTTCATGGATTGGAAGAGTTAATATTATTAAAATGTTCATACTGCCCAAGTCATCCCTAGGTCCAGTGCAATCCCTATCAAAATTCCAATGCCACTTGTCACAGAAATAGAAAAAAATTCTAAATTTATATGAAAACACAAAAAATCTGAAATAGCCAAAGTATGCTTGGGGAAAAAATAAGTGGGAGGCACTGCACTTCCTGATAACATTCAAACTATTATATAAAGCTATAGTAATCAAAACAGTATAGCCGTGGCATAAAATCAGACACATAGATCAATGGAACAGAATTAAAAGCCTGGAAATAAATCCATGTTCAAATACTATTTGACAAAAGAGCAAGAATAATCAATGTGGAAAAAATAGACTCAAATAAATAGTGTTGGGAAAACCATATAGTCATATGCAGAAGGATGAAATCGAACCCCTATCTTACATCATTCACAGAATTAACTCAAAGTGTATTAAGAACTTAAAAGTAAGACCTAAAATCATAAAACTTTTAGAAGAAAACATAGGGAAAAGCTCCTCAACATTGGTCTTCACAATGATTATTTTGGATATGACACTAAAAGCACAAGGAACTAAAGCAAAAAGCAACAATAGGCACTACAACAAAATAAAAAGTTTCTGCAGAGCAAAGGAAACAATCAACAGAATGAGAAAGCAATCTATAGAATGAGAGAAAATATTTGCAAGTCATATATCTGATGAACGATTAATATTCAAAATATTATATAAGGAACTCATACAACTCAATAGAAAAAATAAATCAGTAAATAAAAGAATCCAATTAAAAAGTGGGCAAAAGACCTGAATAGACATTTCTCAAAAGACATACAAATGGCCAACAAGTACTTGAAAAGGTGCTTAACATCACTAATCATTAGTAAAGTGCAAATCAAAACCATGATGAGATATCACCTCATACCTGTTAGGATGACTATTATGAAAAAGACAAGAGATAACAAATGCTGTTGAAGATGCACAGTAAAAGGATTCTTTGAGTACTGTTGGTGAGAATGTAAATTGGTATCACCATTATGGAAAACTGTATGGAGGTTCCTCAAAAAGTTAAAATACAACTGCCATATGATCCAGCAATTCCACTTCTTTGTATTCATCCGAAAGAAATCAAATCACTGTCTCATAGAGATTTATGCACCCCCATATTTATTGAAGCATTATTCATAATAGTTAAGACATAGAAACAACACAAGTGTCCACTGACAGATAAAAGAATAAAGAAAATGTGGTATACATGCACAATAGAATATTATTCATCCATATGAAAGAAAGAAAACCTGCCATTTGTGACACTGATGAAACTTGAGGGCATTGTGCTAAGTGAAATACATCAGACAAAAGAACAGGGCAAATACTGTATGACCTCGTTTATATGTGGAATCTAAAAAGCCAAACTCATAGAAACAGAATAGATTGAAGGTTGTCAAAGGCTAGGGGTAGAGGAAAAGAAGACATGTTAATCAAAAGATAGAAATTTCCAATTTTAAGATGAATAAGTTCTGGAGATCTAACGTACAGTAAGGTGGCTATCATTAACAATATTGTATACTTTAAAATTGCTAAAACATTATATCTTAAATGTTCTCATCATTATAACAAAAAATGACAGTGATATGAGGTGATGGGTGTTAACTAATCTTATTGTGGTAATCATTTTGCAAAATATACATGTACCAAATCATCATGTAATATACCTTAAACTTACACAATATTACATGTCAATTATATCTCAATAAATCTGGGGGAAAAAAAAAAAAACCTCTTGCAATCTTGCAATGCCACCAACCATAGGAAGTTAGCTCTTGAAGGATGGAGACCAAGTTTTCAGCCATTTTTTATATTTTTAACATTCAGTATATTGCTCATCATAATTCAGATGCTCATTTATTGAACTAATCAATACCTGCTAAGTATTTTATCAGTTGCATAAATTATGCATAGCAGACATGTCAAATATTTATCAAACTTACAGTAGATTTGCAGCTCATTTTTTTACCTATGATAATACTGCCAAGTTCTTATGCAAGGGGAAAAATAACCAATATTGTCTATGCTACTATTACTACAAAAAAGATTTAATTTTATTTGTATATTTTTGAAACCAGAGATGTCTCTACAAAAAAAATAAGTTTGCTTTTAATTCAGTGACTCTTTCCCATCTTAATCATTCTAAGGCAAAACGAGGTGCTATATAAAAGTACTGTATATATACTTGGAGCAGAGACTGTTTTACACAAGCCTTAAAAGATTTAAAAATCGACATTCAAGTAAAGAAACAGCCTGGGTAATTTATTGACTTTTAAAAATATCTGATCTACATTTTTCATCTGTACAAAGCTTTAATTCAGCTCACTCCCAGTCCCTCACATGGAAATTCTGTTCCTTTTCTAACTGCAGATGCTACTTGAGTCTACCTACATCTGCTCCTCCCTCACTAATAATATCACATGTTTGAATTGTGTTTTAAGAGTGTGATGTTTGGTCTGATTAGTTAAAATGTATCAGCAACTCCCATTAATTGATGGGGGCACAAG
Source organism: Pteropus vampyrus (assembly GCF_000151845.1). Taxonomy (NCBI): domain Eukaryota; kingdom Metazoa; phylum Chordata; class Mammalia; order Chiroptera; family Pteropodidae; genus Pteropus; species Pteropus vampyrus. Next base: position 155,851 of record NW_011889017.1, read on the forward strand.
TTTTCCATTTGACTAGACCACATCAGAAGCATAACCCATCCTCCAGCTCTTCTTTAGAGCACTTCATCTGAGAATCTAATTTTGAGTTAGATGCCTCTCCTATAGGCCTCTAAAAGCTCTATTATTTTATTTTAATTATTCATTTATTTGAATGTTGCTTGCATTAACTGTAATCATTATATGGACCATAAGTTTATATGTTTTAATCATTGTAATATCTTCACTGTCTAGCTCAGTAAAATCTGTTGAATGAATAAGTAACCTAACAATTGACTAGTCTATGTCATACTTGTGATTATTTTTCTGCACAAAACTGACTTACTATGAGCCAAACACTGGGGATTTTTTGTTTGTTTTTCTAACTCCCTGGAAGATGACAAGAATAGTAAAGAAGGCCAAGTTAATATTTCTGTGGACCAATTTTATGACAATCTTATGAAAACTCTTTCATCATTAAAGCTAAACACACTCCCTCTTCTATTCAGCACGTCAACATTTCTGAGTTGCTAGGCCAGCAGATACTGTCTGGGTTATGGAGAACCAATTCCATGCTACTGCTTCCTTCAATTAGGGTGAACAAGTAAGAGAACTCTCCTCCCAAGAGTCATAAACAGGTGACAGCTGCAAATGATATATGAGATGACAAGCTACATGGGATATCAGGAAAATTTATAAATATTAGGATCTACATATATTTGTTTGTTTTAGAAAAATAAATTACTATGAAGACATGGCCTAAGTAACTATTGCCCTGATTAATTTGAGTGATGGATCTTAAATAGAAATTGTGATTGTGAGCAATCAAAATAGGAAGTGGAAATACGGAAATTGCATGCTGCTAGGAACCATTTAAAGAGCAAATGTCCTGTGCTGTTATACAAAAGCATGCATGAACACCAGAATAGCTGTTTCTCTGGGTCAGTTCAGGAAGATTTTTCCTAGTTGTCACTGACTTTTTTTTCTTTATATAAAACAGAAAACTTTTCAGAGTGTATAAAAGTGTCACAGATGATCCAGTTTAAAGGCGTGCTGTGATCAATATGTAAAATGAAATTGATAAGAGGTATTGCTCCATTGATACGCAAAGAAGTGTCTGTAATTGTTCTGAACAGACATGTTAATGGTTTAACTCTGATGGCAGTGGTTCTCAAAACCTACAAAGAATACTTTCCCTGGGTGCAATTCTAGAGACTACTGTGTCAGTTGGGATCTGACAAGAGATGGTACTCAAATTGGAATAATGTAAAGAAGCTTTATTTACAAAGTAACAATTGTAGGCAAGATGTAAAGATACCATAAAGGGTAGTCTGAAAGCCAGGGGCTAGCTTTTTTCACAACCAACATACAAAAAGACAAAGGGAGCGAGAGAGAAAAAAAAGCTTAGACAGTACAGGTCCGCCTCCCACAGCAGAATAGACAATGGTGGAGAGTGAATATGGTAGGACAAACAGATATCTGGTGTATCTGCCAACTTCATTTTAGAAATAGGAACACTGGACTCCAGGGAGGTTACCAAACCTACTTAGTAGTGAGATACCCTAGAAACTTAATATAATCATTTCATACAATTATTCTGTCTCCCATTCTGTGCTTACTACTGACCTACACTGAAAATCTACTGGGCCTTAAATTATTATGTACATCTAACATTATTTATTTATTATTATATTAAGCTGCCATCACTATTTATTACTGAGGATTTTAAAAATTCTTTTAAACAATCCTGTTGTCTAACCACAATGGAAAATATTCTCATGCTGATAAGAAATCTATACAGATGCATATGCATCAATTATTTTGACCAATCTAAAACTCTAGCCTTAAATTTTTCCAATAATAGCTGCATGTGACAGAAAATATTATCATCACAATTTTATGAATGAGATTGTCTATGTAAGTGGGCTAATTCACAGATACAAACATCATTAGAGGCTCAAAGTCATTGCCAATTCACATGAGTTGACTGCTGATTATGCTCTTTGTTCTCTTTATGATTCACAGTTTTCATATCCTTAATTTTACAAAAAAAAATTTTTTGTAAAATAACATATCAGACTTATGTTATGTGGCTCATAATAAAGGAATTAAAAGTTATCGCCAATGTGTGTATGTCTTCTAATGAGTTTTAGGGAATGAAATTCAGAACTACCTGACTCTGGCTAAATTCCTATAACTAGTGTATCATTTATTCTAGTAAGTTAATAAGCAAAATAAAGTATTTCCAAAGTTGTTTCTTTAGCTACTCTTCTGAACTCTTGCAAACTAATAAATCTAGCTAGCTCATGAACTAAGTAATGACTACTCTTTTCTGAATGTTTTGTTGTATGTCCTTGTTATTAATGTGTATTTTCTAATCAAATCTTTCTAGCTGATATAATTCATTTGTTTAGACCCTGTGGTTTCATCCATTATTGTGATTCATGAAGCTTTAATTCCTTTTCACACCTTTATTTCCAGATTGGATATGCATCTGCTGACCAGCTATGGTCATGAATTATCCCATGGACATCTCAAAGCATGAGTCTACTTCTCTACTTGTTCAGCTTGCCCAGTGGAACCACTCCTTAAACATTTGGGTGCATCTGAACTTTGGGTGCCATCCTTAGCATTATATCTTCACTACCCTCCTCATTTTAATCCTACCAAATCTACTTCCTTATTTTTCTTTTTCCTCCAACCCATCATCATTGTCTCAGCTGATCTTCATTATTTCTCAACTGGGTCCCTGCAACAGTCTCCTAATTATTATCTCAGCTTCTAATTTTGCCCTTATCAATCTATTGTCTGTATTCGGGCCTGAATGCTAGTTCTTAAATGCCAACCTGATCATGATGTTTTTTTTCCAAGTTCAATTCTTCTACTTGGCCCATTCTTGGCCTCATCTCTCTCTCTTTTATTTCTACTGGTGACTACAGGGTGAATCTTGTAGAAAGAATGCACTTCTCTAAATGTGTTTTAATCACTACCTTTCTTCCTGAATTATGCCCTTCCTCTTTCTTTATATGGCAATTATTACTTGAACTTCCATATTCACTCTAGTCCTCTTCTCTTCCAGCGAGTCTTTTGTGATTGCTTAGCTGTATCCATTGCTCCTCCCATGTGATTCCACAGTACTTGAAGTACAGTACCATGTGGTAACAGTTATTACTCAGCTCTGGTTCACTTGTTAATATCACCCACTATAAGGTGAGCTCCGGAGAGCAGGAGCTAATCTTGGGAACCTAATTTAGTGACTAGAACATATCTGTCAATCAATAAGTGCAGTTTGATTACATAATTTTTTTTTTTTCTCTAAGGGGAGCATTTCATCAAATTGCTGAAGGAAAGGGGTAGATGGAAAGCTTGAAAAGAAAAATTCATAAATATATGATAATAATTGAAAAAATTGGTCTGGAGGTAGATTATAACAAAAAAAAAATATGTTTAGCTTAGTTAAGTTAATGGAACCTTAATTAGATTGGAGAGAAAACTGTGTGTCTGCCACAAATGGTATTCTGGCTGGTGTAAGGAAACTGTCAGGGGTGACAGAGGGAGCTCATGGTGCATCATAAGTGTTCCCTTAAGTTGACAACGGAGTAGGTGGAAGCCTCATCCGAACTGAACTAAGAGTAGAAATAAGGCAGGAAACTAAAATAAAAGTAAAAAAATAAAAGTGTGTGCATGTGTGTATGTTAGCACTGGACATGATCAATGGAAAATTTGCACTGTTAACACTAAAACTAATTATGATGTAAGAATTGTTCTAACATATGAGTGAGAATGTGAATTTAGAGTTAGTCAATGCCATCTCAATGTATCTGTCAAATAAATTTGCTCTACCTAATATCCTGCAAAATGCTGTCTTGAATGTTTTACTTAATCTATTCAGAAGTAGATTTATGTCAAAAATTCAGTATTAGTATTTTTTAAATCTCACTTTCAATGTTTCTGCCATTAATGAGTCATAAGTTTGAATCAAACTTAGTTATTTTACATCAATTTCTACTGCAATTTTAGGTTATAAAGTCTCTCCCACCTACATAGCCTATTATAAATTCTGGTATCCAGACACAAATAAACCCACTTCAGCTTTAACTACTTTATTTAGTCTTTAAATTGACAATGAATCATTACAGTTTTTTTTTTTTTTATAATTTAAGTTGTTAAAAGTTGCTCGAAATAATCTGAAAAAAGATGAGTTTGAATATGAATTTCATTAACTCATCCTATTCGCTCTTAATTTTAATCATGATAACTAATACCTATACCATTCTAAAAAGGTGAGAGAATGTTCACTCTTTAAAAATATATCCAAGAAAGAGAGTTAAAAATCTTCTTTAAGTAAATTATTCCCACAGCCATTTTACTATTAACTTATAGCCAATTTATCTTTAACCTAAATCCATTCCTCTTATTTCTTGTTCTATACCCTTGGAAATGAAGCAACAAGCCTGTCACCCTTTCATTCAATCTGAAAGCTCTTAGTTATGTCACTCTTAGTTATCTCCCTCCCACCTCAATCTAAACCATGGTCATTTTTCTGCTGTTGACTGCTCCCTTCTTAAATAATTTCTGCGTCCTTCTTTTCCCAGTTTTATTTTAACTGCTAGACTCCTATGCTAGATAGAGATACACAGATCAGGTAATGCTGCTTATAATGAGAAAAGTCCTTTGTTCTCTATTCAAAGTAGCATGTAGTTTTTCTTTTTATTGCCAATGTTAAAGGTTTAACATAAAATATGTCAAAATATGTCAAAACTTCCCTCATTCACACACACACCAGTTTCCTCAAGTAGTCTTGGAATCCATATAATTGGAGGCGGGGAAAACCCTCACTAGCCCTATTTTCTACCTATGGGACTTTGAGAATAATGGGGACTCCATTACAGAATCATTGTAAAAATTTAAGATACTGTCAGGCAAACTTCTGTCACAAAGGAAGCACTGAATAATTATTTTACTTATGCTCTTTGAGTTGTATTTTGAATTCTTGTACAATATAAAGATGCCTAAAACTATATTTAAATTGAACCAGATAATTGGTTTAAGTTCTGAAACAATAGGAAAAACAAAACAAACAAACAAACAAACAAAAACTCTGTCCAAACAAGTTCTAGCATTGAAAAGACAAAAAAAAAAAATCTTTGGATTAATTTATTCCCAGTCACCTTATTGACCGAAAGTGTAACAGTGAGAACAAAAGGAAAAAACAAAAGAGGCAAAGTAAACACACACATTAATTTCACAAGGTGTTTGTCTGCATATACAAATAATTATGAAAAAAAGAGCACACATGAAGCAAAACAGGCGAACATTAGCTAAGGTAATGTTAGAGTCCTGCATTTGCAATTTTTATTCAGAACTCAAGGGTAATTACAAACCATGCCTGTGTTTCTGGATAAAATAAACTGCAGTCAAGTAGTATTTAAATAAATCTAATTTGCTCATTCTCAGGCAAAAAAAAAAAAAAAAAAAAAATCAGTACACATTTTGTGAAAGAGAGGGAAAAAATCCACTAATCTAGACAAGAGAAAAGCTTTAACAGGGCTCATCATTCACATGCAATTAATGCAAAAGGAATTCTTTTTTAGAAGTCAATGATCAACCAAGTAAAGAAAACTCTCACAAAATGAACTAATCCATCCCTCTATAGTTTGTTTTCCTCTAGTGCCACACATTTCTAGCTTCTCAACAAGTTGAAGTTCAAAATGCTTAAAGAAAGGGCCTTTATGAAGCCATGCTCCTCAAAATACATTACACATTCTTGAGGTAAAAGGCTTTGTTTGTTCTTTTATGATTTCAACATATTCCTTCATCTTAGCATAATATTGTATATACAATAACCATTATGATTATTATTTCTAATAATACTGTGGTTCATATAGCACTATACATTTTGCAATTAGTAAACTTAAATTATCAAAAGTTAATGAGGGAAGATTTAATGTACATTTTCAATATTCTATTGACTATAACATTCTCAAATATAAGACATATTTCTTTTCTAACTTTCATCTCTCTATTCTTGCGCTGTTTCAGCACAAGTGAGGAAAAATTCTCGAAACACGATTCTCCTCCTACACTGAAGAACTTTCTTATCTTTCTATCCTCCCCATCCTCCCCCACTTCCTTCTCCTCTCTCCTCCTTATGTAGTCTTAAAAAACTATCTTGTTTCTTACCTGTTAAATTTCATACTAGATTGCTTACTGCTAGACTTAAAAGTATATCGATGTCAATATCAGTGAGTGTATTATTGTATTCCTATAGCATCATTTTTAAAAACATCAAATATTGATACTTAAATAATTTTTATATCAAACACGTTTCAATGTTAATGTAAGATAATCTTTGTGTGGTAATTATATAGATTAATAATTCTCAAATATATTTCCCTTTTAAAATTTAAAGTCATGGTTAGTGCATTTCCTTTTGTTTACCTTATGTACTTTATTTCTTTTAACTTTTTGAGCACTATAATAAATTCAGTGTAGTTTTTAGTCACACCAAATAACATACATTAGTCACACCAAATAAGTTACATTTCTTAAACTGAATTTTTTCCTAGCCTAATAAAATAGTTTTTTTTGTATTTCGCTTGTATGTAATTTAAGGGATTCTCTTTGCCTTTAATATTTTCCAAATCTTCTCTTTTTATTTGATATAAACAAATATTTGAGATGTGTTTAATTGTAATTTTCACTGGCCAAGATATGTTGCTGTTCCAACTCCACCTAAATTTTCTGACACTTGTATTTCTTCCCATAATTACTAATAAGTTCCGAATGTATTAATCTCTATATTTTTTATTTGTCTCTTGTTCTTTGATTTTTCTCTAAGTGATGATGTTATTTCTCTGTGCTTTAAGTATAGTTCCTCCCCCTCCACCAATCATAAAATATCTTCCCTGTATCTTTCCGATGGTCCCAATCCCAATTTATTCTCCAAGATGCTATCAAAATTATTGTTCTAAAATACCATTCTGACTTACCACTAAGACTCACTTGAATATAAATTTCCAATGACATCTCTCTAATTATAGGATAATGAAAAATTCCTCAGCAGGGAAATTCAAACTTCTGACACATGCATACTCTTTCATCATAATAGTTCACCATATTTCCTCTGTTATTTTCCTATTCTGCCCATAAAAGAATGTCAACAGACCAAACTGCATGCATTTTAATAGAAATGGCCCAAGATGGCTATTTTTTTCTATATTTAAAAAGTCTGAAAGTAATTTGCAGCAATTTAAATTGCATACCTATTTTTCCTCAGGTTGGGTTAAAGCAGATTCTATCAAAGTCTTTAAAAAGCAAGACATATCACTATGCTTTGAAGAACAATATTCTTAGCCGTAGAGACGTGTGAATGTGTAAGAAAGGATACAGTTTCTCCATGATTTATGCTTCTGTCCATTAGTGAAGATCAGCAGTTGCTGATAGCAATCAATTTTAGCTTTGTGTATTTCCTTGTCCTTTGCATGCAAAATTATTTTTCAGAGGGCACAATTAATGAAATACACATTAAATATATGTTGCCAGACAAGGGTATACTAACTTCTTGCCCCTAGAAATTAAGATATTTTTCATTCGGAACTGAGACACTACTGTTATTTAAATTAATAACACAACTTTCCTAATAGATGAACAGAAATTTCTGAAACTATAGTTAGAAAATTCCATAATAGTATTTTGAGAGAACACCATTATTATTAGTATTTTCCTTCTTTTATTGTCATATTTATTACCTCTTTCCCTCATTTTTTTTTTCATTTGTGTGCCTCCTATCTTTTCTTTTGAATCTTCAAATATATTCAAGAAGCAGATGAGCCAAGTGATAGTGCAATTTAAATTATTAGAAACAGTGTACCCAGAGTGAAAATTCTTTTAGTTTGGAATGGTTTCATGGTTCCATTTTAAGCACTTCTAAACAGAGTTTGCCAATGTGAGATAAAACAATGTTTCTTTTCCAAACTAAGTCTGGCTAGTCTGACTTTGAATGCAGCCCACAGTCTATAATGTCCTAGCAACAAAGACAAATGATCTGTCTCAAAATACCGTGTAACAAAATGCAACATTTTCCAAATTACTAATAATTGTAAAAACATAAATTATGGCCTTTTGAGCACCTATCTATGCCAGGAACTTTAAGTTTTCTCCTTTAAGCTCACAATAACTCTCTTATAACTAGTTTCACCTTACAGAAAAACCCAGCCTTCAGAAAGCCAAATGTATTTAAAGTCCCACAACCAGAAAATGGCAGACTTTAATCCCTCTGGTCTTGTTTATCCCTAAAGCCCGTGTTCCTAAGCCATGATACCCGCATCTTCTATTTAGTGCATAACCCTCACACACATCCGGGGGAGCCTTGCAAACATGACTGTGGCCACAGACGGTTACTGCAGCGATCAAAACACTTTCTGTTGAGACATGAGAGCATGCACTGCAAAACTATTAGCAAATTATTTTTGTGTTACCACCAGCCTCCTCTCATTATGCCTTATTTCTTTCACGGGGCTGGCTCAGCAGAGGATCCAAGTTGGTGCTGATGTGAATGGGACATGCCTCTAAATAAGGTAATGTATGTGCGATGCTCACCACAGTGCCAGGGATATGGTATTCGCTTTGTAAATACAAGTTTTTCTGAGCCTCCTTTTACTCTTTCTCTCCCTGGTATATACAAACATGAGAATGATGGTAATGGAAAGAGTTTTATGTTCATCAGCTGTTCTACAGCCCCAACCACCACCACAGTTAAAGGCTAGAAGTTTGGACTCATTATATACTCTGACGATAAGAAGACTTGTTTTGCTTATAGTAATAAATTTTAGGGTAGAAGACCTATAAACTGATTCTTAGGTGTTTTTAAAATCAGAATTAACACACATTAAAATGATTTATGCAAAAGAGCATCAGAAGAAGGCTGAAAATTTAAAAACTATTACAATTAGGTCAGCGGATGAAAGCAAAATGGCAAGGCTGAAGGTCCACATGTTGCTCAGATTCTCTTAACTTTACAGAGGAAGGAGGAACAACAGGTAAATAATCTCTGGAATTTTAGTTAGTTACAGCTTTTTTGACTAATTTTTAGAGACAAGAGAAAGCAAGGTAAATTGAAGAAAGTCAGAAAAAGAAAAATATAGGGAGAGAGGGAATGAAAGGGAGAAAGGTAGAAAAAAAAGAAAGGAAGGGAGACAGAAAAGACGGGAATACTGAACAATTGTTTTAAAGAACCAAACTACGCTAACACTTCTGCAATTCCCACATTTGAAAAGCTTACTTATACAACAAATATTAATATTTGTTGGTTAACTGAAGTATAGAAATAAGAAAGAGAGAAAAATACAGATAAAAAAGAAAAAAGTAGTAGAGTACAGTCTAAAGTTTTTTCTCAGAAGCCATTCAGAGTTACACATTGATTCATGTGGGCAAGAAAATTAATGCTCAAGTGAAGTAGAAACGTAAAGATGCTTGACTTTCAAATTGGATATTTTGCAAAAAATCCTCTTTAATTAGTTTATTGTGTTATTATTATTATTCATATTATTTTTCCAGAAGCTCTCTCATGGTTTGCTTTTATGAAATTAAATAAAATGAGTTAAGAAGTAATTTGTAAATTAAAAATCAAATAACATTCAACTCTTCCTCTTGGCATCACTTGGATTGAGTTAGAATATTATGTTTCTTTTCTAAAATAATAAACTATAGATATTTTTTCATATTCCAATATATTCAATATTATTCTTTTGGTATTCCCATTTCCAAACATTTTTTTATTATCTTTTATCCAGGAGAAGAATATCGTGATATCAACGAACTATCTTATATTAACTCCAGTTTCTCAATCATATTTCAAGGAAATTTGTTCCCATAATTAATCTTACTAGAGATTCCAAACAATTCATCAGTTAAACTATTTAAATGCCTTTAAATACTTGCTCCCATTTGCTTTGACTAGTCCTGCAGTCTTTTCTACACATTAACATAAAAATTAAAGGTACACTACATAGCGTAATATTAAGGTATTTGTTAGAAAAGCATTTAGAACTATAATAGTGTCATTTGCTGTCACAGAAACCCAGAGATTCTAGATGATTGAATATAATTATTTCATTAAAGTATTCTTCACTGCCTCCATAACCAATTTTCTCTCCTAGGTATCGATGCATACAAAGCACAGCAATAAGACATCTCTCAGATATTTCAGAAGAAATTAACTAATGTACTAGGATGCTGTCAATTTGTTTTAAAATATTTGCAAGAAAGGTTTTAAATAGATGAGCAATTACTAAGGGGATGGGGAGTGCAATTATAATGCAGTCATAGGTAATGCTCTGGTACTGCTCTCTGATATACAAGGAATTCCAAGAAACTCCATTAAAGGTAATAATAACAAGACATGGTTTTGGCTGGACCATGTCAATTGTCAATAGAAAATAGAGATCAGTACATTCCATTCCCTACAAGGTTTTTCTAGAAACTGACTGTAGAAAATTAAAATCCTGTCAGGGGCTAACTAAAATGTGCCATATATTGCTGACATAATATTCAGTGGATGTGAACAAATTTTAACTTCATATCTTAATTAACATTGATCGAGAGCGACTACAAAAATGTTTTACAAGGAGAAACCAAGTCTATTCAGTCAACTCTCTCTCTAAAATTGGCCATGAATATATGCATAAACTTATCCCTCTTAGTTGCCTGCTTTTTCCTCTGTCTTCATCCCATACCCTTCGTTGTGCTGGCTGAATGAAATGATTGTGAATTACCCTCTGCCTTTTGCATATTTCATTGGCTGAAGTCTGTATCAGTGGTTTGAGGAGCCATCTTGTTTACCCATGTTTTTAGATGGGAGAATAATTTAGAAATTTTTTTAAAATGAAAATTTGTATGAAATCTGTTTTATGCTAACATTTCAATATGAAAATCTCTTCGCTGGAAATATCTTTATCTCTATTATCAAGAAATTAGTTGCTAGATATCTCCTCTCACACATAATGAAAGTATCTGTATAAAAATGAATACAGGTCACCAGTTGCTTATGTCATAATTTTTAACTGGTTTTTTTTTTTAATTTGTAAGACTCTCCTTTTTTTCTACTTGATTAAATTTATTATTCACTTAGCACATTATAAATTAGTATGCTGTGTAGATATCCTTAGAAAACATATTACATTACCACAAATAGATATGACAAAATTAATCTTCCCAAAACATGTCTTTGGGATATTTTCATTTTCTTTATAGCCTACATCTAATTTGTCTGTATATATGAACTATCTGTATATACTACAGATTGGTAAAGCAACTTTTACAAAAAATAGCAAATCATACTATTTGTAAAATTTATCTTCTAAATATCTTGCATATAGATTTTCTAATCATTACTTGGGAATAATTCTATAACTCTTAGAATAAGTAAAATATAAAATATTTTATATTTATTTTTTTCTCTAATCTTTCTTGTTTTCTTTTTTCTATACTCATCTAAAACTTACCCAAACACAAAACATGTATAGACATGTATTTCCCAGAATGGAAGAGATGCACCAAATAAAGTTTCCTTAAGGAAAAGGAGCAGGGTTCCTGTATATCAATTGCAGTATTTAACACAATGCTTAGCTGAAAGTATATATTTTATAAAATTTAGGGTGTGGATAAATGAATAGATAAAAGGAAGGTTGCCGAATATGTTTGACAGAATAAGAGGAGAAAACCATTTTCATACCACCCCCATTGCTAGAGATTTTATTAGTTCAAATGCTTAGCTTTAAGACTGAAGATGATCATTTGCCTGATAGAGCAAAAGAAAACAATCTTAGTGGTAAGTTGAGTTCAAATGACCAATAAACCCAATATTCAAGCCTCCATCAGCAGCCTTCATTGTAGAAATGGAAAAATCTCTTCACTGTAGAAATGGAAAAATGAAATAAAAGGAAAACTGCCTGGAAAATCACCAGTTTGGTGTCATTCAGTTATGCATACAGCTATTCAAAAGTATTTACTAAACCTTTGCTAAGTGCTAGCATTGTGCTGTACTATGAGATAACCTACACCGATGTGAAAAAAAAAATGATCTTTGCCCTCTCAGATTAGAAGATTGTTGTGCATATTATTTGAAATAAGCAAAAGAACAGCTGAGAAAACCAGAGGAGACTGGATTTAATTTACAAATTATGTTGATATTAATTCAATGGGAAGTGACAACAACTTAATGACCTCATGCCTCTAAATTTAACATTTCTAAAATTCACACAATTTGGTCAATATTTCCCTCAGATCCTACTTGGTTTTCAGGAAACAATAACGAGAACTTGTTCAAGAGTAGATAACAACTTGATGAAGTCAAACTATTCTTTTATGGTCTAATCTGCATTAAGGCCTTTAAAAATAACTTTGTCCTACTCAGGATAAAAACCACTAAGAAATAGTTGATAATACCTTTGCATTATCTCAATATTTATTTTCAAAGTACTATATTTAAACTTCAATGTCCTTTTTCTGTACATATTTTAATAAAGATTGCCAGCACAGAGCAATACTTTCTCCAAGAAAAGTGGGGAACTCTTTGTACTAAAAGTTCCCTTAGAAAAGTTATAGAGGAAATATGAGGGTTTTATTTGTATTTATGGTTTTGATCTAACTATAAATAAAACAATCTCAAAAGAACAAATTTAGCAACACTTTAATGAGCACCATTATATACCAGGCACTTTCACCTGCATTAACTAATTTAACCCTGAGGATAACACATGATGGACTCAGGAAGCCAGTACCTTGTCCAAGTATGCAAAGGTGAAAATGTCAGCACTAGGTCCAAATACTTGTCCTGATGTCAGTCAGGACTCCTTCCATGCACCATGGTGCTGATTCTATAATTCGGGTCAACTAATGGTTCTTGGGACATACAACCAAGCTTTGTAAATATAAAGCACAAAACGTTCACCCCAAAATCAGTACATTCTGACTACTTCTCTATTCTCTTTGTCATCATAGAGGCCTTTCTAGAAGTTTGTAATTTTGGTCCTGATAGCTGAGGGTTTCTAATGGCTGCTTGAGTGAGAGGTGTCTTAGTATTTCTTGTATATACTCCAAACAACAAATGGTGTTGGGATCATTTCAGATTTGTGTGGTATGTGATGCAACAAGGATTTCAACTAAGGTAAAGCAATTCTGTAAACAGAGGAAGATGACTTAATGGAAAAGGGCAGGGAAAAGGAATGAAGGAGCTTGAAGCTTCAAGCTTCATTGCCTCGGAGAACAATGGTGAAGGATGGTAGTCGGCCACTTCAACTGCATGTAAAAATTCCCCAGAGAAAAACATTTCAAATACTTCATGGCCATGCCTCAAACTCAGAATGTCTCAAGGTGTTAGATCTTTGGTCCTAGGAGAGAGCAAGAGAGAACCATGGGTCTAGACAGAGGTACCTGGAATACGATGGTCTGTGCAAATAATTTAGGCTAAGGAGGAGTTGTGGGTGTGCCTAATGTTTGCCTAGCATTTTCCTCACCAACAAAACTCTCGATGCTTTGTTAGCTGTGTCATTCATTCTGTGAGTCCTGGAGAAGAATATACTGTCACTACACATCTCATAAATTCAATGTCTTAAAGATCAGCAAGACAGGTCCAGTATTTTTTTTTTTTAAGTAAAAATGGAAATACATGGATGATTGTAGGTGGAAGCATTTGAGCAGGAAATACATTGCTTTCCTTTAAGGGGAGTTCACCAATCCATTTGTCTCACTCTGTTGGACACTTTGCACCAGAGCTTACTAATAATGAGTGATGGTCTTTCTTGGCTTTAGGAGCTCATTTTAGAGGTGGTTTAGCTTTTCTAAGCCCAGAATTGCACTAAGCTTTCCTACATTGATTGTGTTTTGTTACCTAGGTCATAGTCTTTCGATTTTTTTCACTCTTAGAGAAGTTACTTTAAGTGCAGGGCTATGGCTACAGACCTCAATGAAAACCTCAAACTAAGACTTCAAGATCCACTGACCTGAGCAAAGACAGATGGGTAAGTTGCCTATAACAACTAATGGGATCTGCTTTAATTTTTCTACACTTGCTTTTTTTGCAAAACAAACTTTGTATGCCCCCCGTGGTAAACAACTTCCTCCTGAAATCACTGATTCAAATGTAAAATCCAATATTTTCTTCTTCTTCCATTATATCCACAGTGAGCTAGTCGTCCCTGGCTCCAATCTCAGTGAATTGTTTAAGACAGAAAATTGGTCATTTCATTGACTCATTGCAATCCAACCATCACAAAGAAACTCCAACTTCTGCCCATTCTCCCACCTCAATATGTTAGTTACAATTGTGTCCTCTCCTCTACTTTCCCAGGATTCTCTTTCCTAAACAGAAATGTAATCATGTAAACCCCTTGAGTTCCTACTCTGATGCTAAACACAGCACAGACTAAAATACAGTTCCTGTCCCTCTGTTCCTGTCCCCTAACTCATGGCTCTTCTCCTGCCTTCCCATCTTGGTGCTGGAAATATTCACAGTGCTCTCAAGCTTCAAGACCTTACACAAGCCCATCTTCTGTCTGGCATCTCCTTAGTCTTTCATTTAAAAATGTTTTCAGCATCAATTAAGCCCAACAGGCTGTTCTAGTGCTGGGAGGCAAAAGTAAAAGGATCAGTAGGTTTTATTCTCATTCTTTTCCACTTCCCCATCCTTCAGGTAAAACATAAAGGCCATTTTCTTTTCCTAAGAAGTCTTTTCCCAGTCTGTGTCGCAGTATAAACCATGTTACATTCTCCTTGTGCACAGCCTTCGCATCTGCAATGGAATGTCTCTGCAAGCAAGTGAGCTCCCTGAAAAAAACAGTCTATTCACCTTGGCCCCTCACGAAGCCTGCAATGCAGGGGGCACTCAGTACATATGTGTTGAACCAAAATAGATTCTTTTGTCACCATGGAAGAAGATTGCTGCACTGTTGTACTGTTCTCAGTGTAAAGACACTTTGAATGTTTATACATAAAGATAATATGTGTATTTTAATTTCAAGCATTTAATTTATAATAAAAAAAGGTGTAATGAACTGCATCAAGGTATCTAAAATGTGTTCAGTTAGTTGTCAAAAAAAGTATATGCATGCAGGATTTATTGCTTTGAATATAAATAAATAGAAATTAAAATATCTATTTGTCGATAAAAAATAAATGATACTGTGCTTTATGTATTTAATCACAATTCTTTTGATTCAAATTATGTTTTAAGGACCACATGGAAGAGTAAATGTTATATAATAATTTATGTAACATAGCATAATATAAATATAGCATAATTTAAATTATCGAGTATATCATTGACTTTGTGGTTGACCTTAGACAACTGATATCAAATCACCCTTGAGTCGAGCAGCTAAAACATTATCTGAAATATATTTGGGGAAGTGTAATTTTCCTTGATACATTTTTATGAGTCCAATTGTGTAACATTTGAGATGGCATGAACTATATCAGACTACAAGCAAATTCTACAGGTCATTGACCCATTTTTTAAAGATTTCTAAACGTTTACTCTTAAAAATTATTTGCAGTCCTCCTAAATGTGCACATATCACCATTGATTTCCTCCTCAAGTGAGTCAAACTTATCAGTGTCTTTAGCACTGGCAGTTTCAACACGTATCTCTTTGCAGTTTCATTTGTATGTTCTGTGTCATAAGTATAGATAATATTCTAGGATATCCAAGATACTTTGACTCCTTGATTATTATAAAATAAACATGTTTATTCTCTACTTTCATAGGGGCTTTTTTATTCTTACAGAGGGAGGGGAGATAAGCGAAGTTCTAATCGACTGCAGAGTCTATCCACCTTCTTCTGACCCTTTATTTCCATGCAGGAAAAAAGCATGGTTGCAAAATTTCTAAATTGTACTCCATAAGTAAATACACATTTAAATGAGAAATAGTTTACTTTATTTAAACTTATGTACAATTAACCCATAAGATTAGTGATCACAAGAGTAAATTTATATACAAATAAAGCATTTTTTATAGTCTTGGAAGTCTTATATAAGCGTTTTACAAAGTATCTCCCGAATGACTTGGTAACAATTCTAACTCCCGTCAGTCAGTTAACTTTCAGTTTAACTAACGCCTGTGGCTTCTTCTGGCCCAGATCCCTGAAGTGGATAGAGCTGCTGATCATAAAACCTTAGGAAAAGTTTCATGCACCAAATTAAAGGGCCAGTCCAAACATATATAGGTTTTAAAAAATAAAGTGAAAACAGATTGATAGCCTTAAAATACACCAATGCTCTGAATAGGTTTTGTAGAATTATATAGGGAGAAAAACATGGAGAAACATTCAGAAAGCTCATGCATTTTGTAATAGTTTCAGAATCCAAGTATTTTGAACTAAGCATATAAACCTCAAAGTGACCTAGAGAGAAAAGGAAAGGACATGCATTTGTACAGGGATGACCTAGTTTCTTATACTAAATATTCTGCTGTGCTCTTAGTTCTGTTACTGACAGCTTTAAAATTCCCTGTGCCTTTAGGTGTTTCCTTGATGCAGTCACTGATGATGTGGCTTCACACTGACCTTTTTATTCGGGGAAAGACGAAGTAGAATATATTGTGTTTTAATACTTGTAAAAAATGTTAAAGCACTGAAATGTTAAAACATTCTAGATCACAGTAAAGAAATTATCTCAGAAGAAAACTATAAAAAAGGAATAAATCTTGAGACACATCAATTTTTTTAAAGTCAATCATATAGTGCGTCCATCTCTTAATATCATTCCAGAAAACTTTTAAATGATAATATAAAGCAAGGGATTGTTCATTTATCATCAAAAATGGTGGTAAAATGTGACATCTTGTCAGAAAAGCAAAAAAGTCAGTACATCAAGTAGATGTACTGAAATTCACTTTGAGAATATTTCTTACAAAGTCACTTCTTAATCTTTGACCTACCATTATGATAGTTTCCAGTGAAACTAAAATGTCTACATTTTATATTCTGTATGTCTCCGAGCAACTACAAGTAATTAAAAATAAATACTTTTTTAAAAGTCCCTCTTATTTTCTATTATAGTGAATTCAAACATGTTTTTAAAACTCTAAATATCAAGCCAGTAGAATACCTGCTACTAACAAGTACTTGCAAAAGAATACAGGTTTATTTACTTTCTTTTATTGTTAAGCCCCTCATGACTTCTTCTTTGTAAATTCAGTGATAAAATATTCAATATGTAAGTATGATTTCATTGATATGAGGGTCTGCTTATTCAGCTTCATAAAACACTTTGTATTATGGCAAAATATTATTCTCGACATCTAGAGTATACTATGTGCATTCAGAATACAAACTATCACAGTGCATATGATAAATGATTGAATAACATTACTGTACATGGCTGATTCTGCAAAGCTGACAAAATCAAGTAAAAAAAAATATATTAATACTTTGAATAAATGATCTACCAACGTCTAAAATGCCACAGAAAGCTATGACAATTTTCAAAACTGATGTGCATTAATTTTTACCAAAACAAAAAATCATCAAGAGCCAGTACATGGTTCCCACCAAAGCAACACTTGTAGATTTTATATTATTCTTTCCACACTGCACTACCTATAATTTTGATAAAACAGTAAATGTTATCAATGACAAAGTTCTCTAGAAAGTAGTTTACATTTACTACATCCACTTCTTTATCATTTCCTTTCTCCTAAATATGCTCAAAGTGGTTTCTTCTCCGTTTCTCCATTTCTGCAGAAAATGTTTTCTCCAAGGTCAATAACCAACGGCAAACCCATAGTCTACACACTACTAACTCCACAGCATTTGACACTTGACCAATCATGGAATTTTGTCTTCTTTGCCCTCTTATGATGATTCAGTACTGCTTTTCCTCCTATGTCACTGACAATTCATTTCAGAGTCTATTTCTCACGCTATGCTCAGCCATATTAGAGATAATCTCTCCAAGACTTCAGACATCATTTCTCTCCATGCTTTATATATTCACTCCCCTAACTTAATTTAAGCACCTCTGTGTATATAATTCCTAAATCTATATCTTGGCTCTAATCTCTGCTGAATTGTATATTCATTTTTCAATAGCTTCTTATACATTTATGCGTGGATGTCCTGATAACATGTCAAGCCGCAGAGTAAACAAATTTATCATTTTTCAAAAGCAACGATAAGAACTTCTTCCATCATTTTCTTGATCATTGCCATGATCATTCTTTTCATAATTTGAGCCAAGCCCTTGTGGTTTTCTAAGATTTTTTTTTCTCTCTTACATTCTTTGAGTTCAGTCACCAATTCTTGTCAATCGTTAGTTCAAAACCACTCCCATCCTCTTTTTGCTTTTGCATCTGAATGTCGTTCTGTGATCTATTTTGTCAGTGTCTCTCCATAGTTTGCTATATTAGCAACTTAATCAATCTTTCTTCAGTCTTCTGCCCCTCCATTCTATCTACTCTACAACCAGATTGACTTTTGTACAATTCTCCATATATATTGTTTATGTGTAATCATAGATTATCCATATATAACGTATATGTAATCTAACATATAAATCAATGAGCAAATATATCCTGTGATGTATGGTGGCACATTATACCTTTACTTAAAAATATTTACATATAAATTAGAATCCAAAATTCTCCTTATGAAATTCAGGCCTACTGTTAGATGAGCTTTTATTATTCATTTTCTTAAACCAACACCCATAGCCTTAGAGAGCATGATCTAAGCTCCAGGCCCACTAAAAAATTAATTGCTATTGAAACATGGTGTGCAATTTCATACTTGCTTTTATTCATGTTATGTCCTCAGGAGGAATTTTATTTCCCTTTTTTTTCACTTAAAAAATTCTACTCACCCATCAAACCCCATCTTAAATGCCACAGTCTGTAACTGTCCCTGATTCCTTTATCAGAAATAACTGTTCCTTTCACTTTGATTATATACCTTCTATTTTATGTTAGATTTTTTAAATTCTATGGTGATTGACATCTATACATAGGGCATATATAGTCCCTCTATTAAGCGATGAGTTTACAGAGAACAGGAAATGCACCTTACTAATCTTCACAGCCTCCTAAGGTCTAAAATATGCTTTCTGCTTAGGCTAAACTTAAATCTCTTTACATTTTTCCATATTCACACCTTAAATTGTTTTCATTGACATCTATAAAATTAATCATAGAAGTGGAAATTTTTTTCTATTCAACATTTTCATAAGGCCTGAGAAGTAAAATTTAAGAAAGAGAAAATATTTTAATTTTGGATACCATACAGTGTTTAAAACTTAAACATAATTAATATTTTAGAAAAATATAACTACCAACTGAATTTTACCAGCATGAACACTGCTAACCTGCTTTAATGTATTAAATGTTTCTATTATAATAATATTTATTGACTAGTTAACCGAACACCACTAAGATATTTGAGAATGGTTTGTTCACTTAGATTAGTAAAAATAAACACCAGAAATGGGCTCATTTGATTAAGGTTCAGAGAGTTTGCAACATTGACATATATCATCCTAGGTCTACTAAACAAAATGATTTTTAGTCATGTCAATGAAAAAGCATTTCTGATAATGGCAACGAATTTCATGTTATAATATTAATATTCAAACTTCTACTTATTGATGTATATTTATCACCCATGGATCCATCTAGAACTTTATACAACATAGGTAATATCTGGCATGTAAAACTTCTCATGATTATAAGTAGTTAGTATTTATTTTTACATTTCCCAAACCAAAGCTTTTCTCTTCAAGGAGTATATTTTGGCTGTGTGAATGAGGGCCCTAGTGACACTGGAGTAAGTAAGGTCCAGACTTCTCCTGCTAGAAGAAGGTGTGTGGAGGATGGGTCCCAGGCCCAGGAAGCCCCTCATTGGGCAGCATGGATCACATAGTGTTGAGCTGAAGAGTATAGAATTAGAGTTGCCATGTCTTCCACTTGAGGTCAGGATTGGTCTTAGAAAATCAACTGAGCAAGTCTGAGACTTCTAGTGTAAGGCTGAAAACATCCAGCTATGTCCTTGCAGGAAGAGAACACTGAGGAATTATAAAGAACGATAGCTTGCCTCCTGAAAGTCATACTCAGTTATTTTCCTTCTGTTTCCCTTATATTAGGTATACTCTCACTGATGCATACTCCCATTACCTGCTGTTACTTTTATAACACTAATCATGATTGCATGGTTTGTTGCTCCATCTCCTGAGCTTAGCACAGTGACTCACAGATAGTAGGTTCTCAATAAATATCTAGTGACTAAATGGATGAATGATTTGTAATCATTTAATTGAACAAGTTCACTTTTCCCAAGACTGTATTTACCTTGTTCACTCTGGATTTCCAATGTTAACACAGTGCTTGGTACAAAAAGAACAGGCACTCAATAAATACTGTTAAACACAAATGATTCTATAAACAGTTATAATCTATCAGATTTTACCTCAATAGTGTTTCCTGCATTTGTGTGCTATTTTTTTTCCAAGCTTAAGACATCATCATCTTTTGCACATACTATTTAGTTAGTATTCCCAGTGCTCTACAGACCTAAAATCTATTTTATAAACTGTAGCCAAATCAATCTTTTTAAAGTACAAGTCTGTTTATGTTCCTTTACCACTTGCAAATTTAATTATTTCTCACTGACCAGTGAGTAAGATTTGGACAAAAATTACTTTAGGAGTATATTATTTGTTCTCTGACACCACATTTCCATGAAATGAATCCACAGTCTCTCTCTCTTTCTCTCTCTCTCTGTCTCTCCTCTTCCCTTCCTCCCTCCCCCTCCTTTTGCCTCTTAAATATATTTCGTAATCTTCCCGCGGCCCTTGCCATTTTCTATTTTGTAGGGTTTCTGATTTGCACTTATTTGTTTATATTGTTGTCTAAACTAGCCCTAGCTTATTACCAGTTTCAACAATAGATTCATTCATAGGGAATCTAGAAGCTAAATCCTTGAAATGTAGATTATAGACTTCCTGCTCAGATCCCGAAATCAATATTTTCTATTCTATTACTTAATCCTGTTTCATGGAACCTAGCTTGGTAGAACCCTATCCCTCCTTCTTGGTCCAAAAAACATTCAGACATCGGTGCTCTTACTGATACACTTCTTGAGAGTAGATTACTTATCTCATATATCATTCGCATCATCTACAGTGCCAAACACAGTGTTTTGCACAAAGTAAGAGCTCCATAAATACGTGTATGAGTGACAGTTTAAGTAATGTTTTGTGAATGCAAAAATTTCCTATTTTTCCTAATTTTATAGTCAACCAAACTCTTGTTAATCGTATATTTTCATGAGTATAACTGACTCTAATGGCGTGAATCACACACATATTCTTAAAACTGAATGTACATACAGATCTGACGTTTACTTTGAATGGATTATTCAAGACTTTTTATACTGCATCACACTAGCTGGTAAAATTGCCTTCAGCCTTGTTACCTACAGCTCCCTATCTACCTTGTCGAGGCACTGACACACAAACATATTTTTTTCAAAACCTGCCAGGCAGAATCTTATGGTATTTAAGGAATCTAAAAGCTTAATTGACAATTTCTAAATGAATATTGGGAGGGTTAATCTATTTCCCTTTATCTACTATATAAATCTTTCTCTTCGTGCTCAAGGGTGTCATACTTTAATAGAAAATACATGTTTCCCGGTACTAACTACATTGATATTTCTGTCACAGTGCCTGCTGCTTACAGAGATTTTCCAGTTCTAGTCTGTAGCTTAATAACCACCGAAATACTGATTTGGCAAAATATGATATTATTTCATGATGTAGTTCATACTCAATGTTAGATACATGGCAGCAAAATGTCCCAGTCATATATTTATATGCCAGGTATTGATAAAAATCATCTTGTGTTACTTGTACTTTCCTATACTTGAATAAAATGCATACTATTTATTTTGAACAGTCCTTCCCTTTAGCATTTCATCAAGAACCAGGAATATAAGCACAAAACAGTCATTATAGGCACATGTGTATCACTGCCTACCTTCTTTAATGTAAAATGTGTCTCTACAACTGAAAACAAATGTTTCTTTAAGGATTAAAAATATTTCTGTGCTTAAATATAATTTTTACTTATTTATTTATAGTTTTGTTAACATAATTTATCAAATTTTGGTTTATTAGCACAATATTCTTAAGAAAGAGAATTTCTACCTAATTTACTGCTAGATCATACCCTGATATTCAACTATTGAAATATGAATTTGCTCAATTGTTCACTATTACCCAATTATTACCACCAAGCATCAGTTATATAAACACAAGCATAAATCTAAACGTAGATGATGTCATGATGTCATGTTGCTATCACGCATCCTCCAATATGTGATGAAAGCATTTAATCTGTTATTATTTACTAAAACTCATAACCTCAGTCTAATCTTAAGAAAAATATGTAGACGAATCTAGCTTGGGGACATTCTACAGGATACCTAGCCAGTACTCTTAAAACTGTCAAGGTCATAAAAAGTAAAGAAATATTGAGAAACTGTCACACACTAGAGGAGACTAGAGTGACATGACAAATAAATGCAATGTGGCAGGTTGGATTAAATTTAATTTTGGAACAGAAAGAGGCCATTAATGGAGTAACTGGTGAAATCTAAATAAAGTCATTTCATTAACCATGTTAACAAAAAAAAAGACATAAGGGTTTAAACCAATCATTGAATTTAATTATTTATGGAAATAGTGTGTCATTCTCCTTATCCATCCTTAAATCTTTAAACAACTTATCTTTAACATGTCATAATTCATCTTTATATTTGAGCATATTTTCAAAGGACTATATGAATCAATTGACCATGACAGGATACAGTCTTCAAAATAACATCACAATAATGTGGACAATATGATTCATGAACACATTTTTCTTTTGTCATACCATCTAAGCTCTCTTGCGTACATAAAAAAAAAAATTAATTGCAAGGGTGTCTCTCAGAAAATGTGCATGTGCAGACAATAGTGGTTACCAGAGGAAAAGCGGGGAGGGGAGGAGGTAGATAAGGGTAAATGAGGGTCAAATATATGGTGACAGGGAGATTTGACCTTGAATGGTGAACACACAGTGCAAGATACAGATGAAGTATTACCGAATTTTAAACTTGAAACTATGTAATTTTATTAACCGATGTCACCCAGATAAATTTAATTTAAAAATTTTTTTAAAGAAAAAAAAGGAAAGAAAATGTGCATGAGTATCATTTTTAAAAGAGTGCATACCTCTAGAAGGCTGGCCAATTTTTTACTATTAACAAAGCCTCTTGCTACACAAGTGCCAGTACGCCTAGGAGATGGGCCCATCACACTCATCTTCTGCAGCAGCAACAACAAAGCCCAGTTTGTCTGCCATTCATTTTCATGGAAATGTATTTGTTTGGTGGAGTGCTCTCCGGCACAGCCAACCAGTTGCCTGGTGTGATGTAAAAGTGTTTTAAAATAACCTTTCCTTTCCACCAGTAGTTCAGGAGTGTGGTCTATATACTAGTAACATCAGCAGCATCTGGGAACACCTTCAAAATGCAAATTTAAGACCTACTGAACCAGAAACTCTCCAGATTGAGCACAGCAACCTGTGTTCTTACTAACTCTTATTGATGAATCCACAACACGCCCAAGTGTGGGAGCTACTACTTCACCATTAAAACAGTTTAATGTGAAAATGCTTTTACGCCATCAATGTAGTTAGTCATCGATGCAGAATTATCATTGCAGCTGCCAAATCATGAATGCTGTCAAAGTCCTGAGCTTCTATTTATAACCTTTTAAACTTCTTTTCTTTATATTTTAGCACTAAAGTGATTGAAAATGTTCCAAGTTTTGGCACTACAGTTAAAGGATACATAACATTAACATTCTGGAAGGAAAGATATTAAAACTTAGCAAAATTGTCAAATATATTTAAAAAAGAAAATTCTGGCTTAAAAATATTAACCACAAAATTGAAATACTAAGTTAAACTGCTATAGTTAAACCACAAATTTATGGTATGTGAATGAGTTCATCTTTTTGAAGAATTCTGCTCACTCTTCAAATTGGGTTTTAATAAAGTGTTTGCCCTGTTTCTAATGGTCATAAAAAATCAAACACTATTGCAATCTGCTGAGAATGAGAATCTGTAAATGTGCTGGACAGCTGACCAAGGAAAATGCTGCTGTGAAGAGCATTGGTTTGGTTTTACTGTGAGTTAATTATCCAAATTTCCTCTATCAATAACTATCTCTTTCCTCTACTCAGAATGGTCAGTCAACCTCTTCGTCTGTTTGGCAAACCCCTGCCTTTCAGGCACAGTATGGCTGTTCTTTTTCTGCTGGGTTTTTCTTTAACAGAGTTTCAAATACAATAAAAACTTCTTCCTAGGAGATTAGCAAACTGCCATCTTCACAGCTGTCACTCTTGTCCACACTACCAGCATCTATCACCTGGGTAAGTGCAATGAACACTTAACTTACCTTCCAAGAGACCCTCTGCCCCATGTCCAGTTGTTCTACATCAAGCCAACCAACTGGTTTCCCACTGTTCTGAAGTTGAAAACAAATCTCACCATGGCCAAGAAGTGCACGCTGCCTGCCTCACCTGCCAGTGTGTCCTAGTCCCACCGGCTTTTTCCGGCATTTCCTACTGCCTGTGCACCCTCTCCAGAGGACCTTTGTATATCTGTCTCCGATACTCTTTCTCCTCTCTCTACCAAGTTATGTTCTCCATGTCTTTCAAACGTTAAGTCTTCAGAGAAGCCTTCTATGACCTTCCAGAAACATTCTGTGCTCTTCTTTTGATGTAACTTTAAGTAAGGTTTGCGTGATAAGTACATAGATTTAGAGCCATAAAACCTGGGTTTCAGTATTGGTTATGCTACTTAATAGCTGTGTAATACTGGGCAAGTTATTTAAACTCTCTATTCTCAGTTTTCTCATCTATAAAATAGGAATAATAGTAATGTTTATCTGATAGAGCTGTTGTGAGGAATCAGCAAGCTACTACATCTAAAGTGTTTCTTGTACTGCCGGCATCTAGAAAATGCTCAATATTATTATTGCGATTGTTGCTCTTATTATACCCTCCCTAAAGGCAAAAATAGTTTCTGTTTTCTCATCTTGAGTAACATGTTAATGTTACATGGCTGGTTTTCAATAAATACATGTCGAATAAACAAGTGGCTATTTCTATTATTAATTTTAGCTCTTATTAAAATAATTAAACTAATTCTGTTTTTCCACTAGATTGACTGATATTAGTAGGAACCATATCAAAGTCATCTGCTTTGACTCCAGTACTTAACAATGCCAGACATATAGTAACTATTGAATGAGTGACCAAATTAGGAAATAAAAATAAAGTACGAACAGAGTAATTGCTTTACGACCATTTTTTCCTCATAATTTCCTGAACTACTTGCCTTTTGGGTGACTCCACTGGATTAAAAAGGCTGTAATGGAATTCATTCTCCATTCTTACAAATGGGGAAATAGTTCTGAGATTTGAGAACACAAATAAGACAAAAGGAAGAATAGAAAAACTAAGTCTGATATTCCAGACAGGAAATTCTAGCCTAAACTAATCCGGATTAAAGGATTAAAATAACTGATTCAAATAGAAAATTGCTTGTTTCTTAATTCCATTCTGAATGTGTCAATTCTTCCATTCCTTATACACAAAGAAAGGTAGGGAAATCAGAGTTCAAGGAAAAGAAGCCACACTGCAGTTCATTTCTGATGAGAATCCTGATAAGTGTGCGAGTGCACATGTTTTCCAGCATGTGTATATCAGGCCTTTCCATCCTTACGTAGTCATGAATCACGCTTGCTTTGCACCACTGATCTTATGAATTTCAGTTTGCCACTTCAGTGGCCAGTGTCAAAAATGCGAAAGTAGAAGGTAAAGTAATAAATTGCTTTCCATCTCTCCTGAACTCTAGGACATAACCTAAATCCACAAATCTAGTAGTTGCAGTGCTGTTATTATTTATTTCCTTGTTCATTTAGATTCCAATAGTATTTTGGATGTTTACAAAAGAAAGGCAATACTGAAAATAGTAAACTCATCATTTTCAAAAATAAAACGCAACTGTCAGTTCCTAGGGTATAATGGGTATATTCCTGGGCAGGGGGTAGTTAAGATTTCTGGCTTATGTTACCAAATAATTTTGTTTTGTGATAAGAAACCTAAAATCTATCTTCCTGATATTCCCTCAGCTATAAAATGAGGATGTTTGTT
>NW_011889017.1:182132-230912 GCF_000151845.1 Pteropus vampyrus
ATCTATAAAATAGGAATAATAGTAATGTTTATCTGATAGAGCTGTTGTGAGGAATCAGCAAGCTACTACATCTAAAGTGTTTCTTGTACTGCCGGCATCTAGAAAATGCTCAATATTATTATTGCGATTGTTGCTCTTATTATACCCTCCCTAAAGGCAAAAATAGTTTCTGTTTTCTCATCTTGAGTAACATGTTAATGTTACATGGCTGGTTTTCAATAAATACATGTCGAATAAACAAGTGGCTATTTCTATTATTAATTTTAGCTCTTATTAAAATAATTAAACTAATTCTGTTTTTCCACTAGATTGACTGATATTAGTAGGAACCATATCAAAGTCATCTGCTTTGACTCCAGTACTTAACAATGCCAGACATATAGTAACTATTGAATGAGTGACCAAATTAGGAAATAAAAATAAAGTACGAACAGAGTAATTGCTTTACGACCATTTTTTCCTCATAATTTCCTGAACTACTTGCCTTTTGGGTGACTCCACTGGATTAAAAAGGCTGTAATGGAATTCATTCTCCATTCTTACAAATGGGGAAATAGTTCTGAGATTTGAGAACACAAATAAGACAAAAGGAAGAATAGAAAAACTAAGTCTGATATTCCAGACAGGAAATTCTAGCCTAAACTAATCCGGATTAAAGGATTAAAATAACTGATTCAAATAGAAAATTGCTTGTTTCTTAATTCCATTCTGAATGTGTCAATTCTTCCATTCCTTATACACAAAGAAAGGTAGGGAAATCAGAGTTCAAGGAAAAGAAGCCACACTGCAGTTCATTTCTGATGAGAATCCTGATAAGTGTGCGAGTGCACATGTTTTCCAGCATGTGTATATCAGGCCTTTCCATCCTTACGTAGTCATGAATCACGCTTGCTTTGCACCACTGATCTTATGAATTTCAGTTTGCCACTTCAGTGGCCAGTGTCAAAAATGCGAAAGTAGAAGGTAAAGTAATAAATTGCTTTCCATCTCTCCTGAACTCTAGGACATAACCTAAATCCACAAATCTAGTAGTTGCAGTGCTGTTATTATTTATTTCCTTGTTCATTTAGATTCCAATAGTATTTTGGATGTTTACAAAAGAAAGGCAATACTGAAAATAGTAAACTCATCATTTTCAAAAATAAAACGCAACTGTCAGTTCCTAGGGTATAATGGGTATATTCCTGGGCAGGGGGTAGTTAAGATTTCTGGCTTATGTTACCAAATAATTTTGTTTTGTGATAAGAAACCTAAAATCTATCTTCCTGATATTCCCTCAGCTATAAAATGAGGATGTTTGTTCACTTTGGATAATCTCCAATGACTAAAAAACTTTATACTTACAATTCTTATCTCTCTCTATATATAACTTCTTGTCTCTAATCTAACCTAAAAGAAGCATACTGTTTAATTGGTGAAATGCCATTTTTCAATATCAAATGTCTTAGGACATTTTTTAAGATGTCAATGCTCCTTAATTTAAAAAAATAGATATATAATCTCTTATCAGAATCCTTTTTCCTTCATCTGAACTCTTACCCTAATCTATAATTAGGCCTCAGTCTTTATGTATCATGTTAAAAATACAACTCAGGGAGCATTAATGGAGTAACTCCTGAAAATATCATTTAATAATCAAAGCCAGGAAGATAATTAAAAATAAATTCATGTACTTGCAGAAAATAATCAACTTCACTTACCCCTCATATAAGCAGTTCTTCACACATGCGAAACTATGAAAATAAGAGAAATCATAAACTTTTTAAGTGAGCAGTTACCATTCCGTCAAAGTCCAGTAGTGTACATGCACTTTGACTATAAGTAGTACGTATAACCTGTTAAAGAGTAAAAGCATCCAGCTTGTAGTCTTTGAAACATAGCTATTTTGCTGGAGCCTGGAATAGAATATTTTCAACTGAGAAAATGTGGAGGGGCGGGGGCGCGGAGAATAGGAGAGGAGGTTCATTTGAGGCCCTTGAAAAGTAGCCTTTCTAAACTAGTGCATCACTAAGTAGGTGCCAGATTTCTCTTATGTGCATGTCTGTGTGCATGTATATGTGGGTGAATGCACACATGGGTGCATGCATATGTATGTGTGCATGTATACGTGTGTGCGCCTGTATACATGGGTGCATGCATATGCACTTGCATGCTTAAGTGAGTCTGCATGTATACGTGCGTGTGCCTGCATACATGTGTGTGCATATATATGTGTGTGTGTATGAATACGTAACCCCTACCATAGTTCAAAGTCACTCAACCAACAACATACCCTGAGCGACTGTGCCTCAGGGAATGTCTGCAGTTGAAAAGCTGTCAAACGCAGCATGAGGATCATGCACAATAAAGCAAGAATAATATTTGCATGCTTAAAACAGAAGAACGTGCCCTAGAAAGAGCAGGAAAAAAAGCATCATCTAAAACAGTCCTGTGTGAACAGAAAAATGCCAAGGGAACTCCAGGCTGAAAGTGTGAAGCTGAAAAACTATCTTTCATAAAAAGAGAAGGCAGCTTATAAACACTTTTCAGCAAGGATAGGAAAGTCCTTTTAGCATTATAATTGGGAACAACACTAGTAGAGAAGACCACGGTCATCTCCCAGAGAAGAGGACATTTCCCTCTAGACAAGAGATAACTTTTGGATTCGGAAACATTTCAATTAAAATTCTGCTTCATTTCATTATCTATATGCCCTTGGGAAAACACTCCTAACTCTCACAGTGTCAGCGTCTCATCAGAACAAGTAACATCAAAGGTCTCAAAGCGCTGTTGACAAAAATTGTAGTTCCTTTGCACCTTGCCTGACACACAGTAGGTGCTCGATCTTCTTAAGTTTATGAAAAAACAAGACCTTGCACACATGGTAGAAAATTATAAGGGAAAAAAAGCAAGTTAGTGTACTAAATTACATTAGAATGCCCCAGGCTTCTACTAATCCACGTAAAGCCATTTATTTACAAAATTTATCACTTAACTAGTTTGGAAGCTAAGCCAAAGAACATTGCTATAGGATTTATTAATATGGGCTCCTAATACCACAAATATTTCAGTACACCTATTTTAACCAATCAAATCAAATATAATTTGACTCAGAGATATAAAAATAAATATTTGTGAATTATCTATTCAAGAATTAAGATATTTTCCTAACGAATAAAGGGCTGCTCCTGGTATCCTTAACCGCATTTGTAGACTTCTGCTGCATTTTTTTCTTTTCTTTTCTTTGCTAGTTGAGGGTTTATCCGAGCTGAAAGAGCATAAGAATTCCTTGTTAATGAATTATGTCTCTCCTTTAGAATGATTCTAGGCAGGTACTCAGGAATCAGAAAGTTTGCTGCAGAATCATTGATAATAGAACTATTCCTAGGAAATAAATCCAGCGTCTTCCCACAAGGATCCCTGGTCACAGCGAAGTATTAGAATTCAACCGCCAAAACCCACTTTCACAGGCCGGCAAACATTATGCCACCTCTAGGTTAATTCATGCCATTTGCTTTTAATTAACTACTGTCCACCTTTTTTTTTTTTTAATGTTTAATTGATAATATATTTTTTGCCCCGTGTTGTAGGTCTATTCAGGCAACTACAACAAACTACCATAGATGGAATGTCTTATAAAATAACAGAAATTTATTTCTTACAGTTCTGGTTATTGGGAAGTCCAAGATCATGGTGCCTTCAGATCTGGTGTCTGGTGAGAGCCTGCTTCTTGGTGCACATGGCAGAAGGATTGAGAGAGCTCTCTGGGGTGCCTTTTACAAAGGCACTTAGTCCGTTTCATGAAGATTCTGTCCTCATGACCCAATCACTCCCCAAAGACTCTACTTCTAAATACAGTCATCTTAAGGGGTACATTTCAACATATAATTTTGGAGAAACATAAATGTTCAGTATATGGCACCCTGCAAATCAATAGTCTGATTTTATTCCACACACATGTTTTAAAAAAAGAGCATTCTATTTATGAACACTCTTTATTGTCCACAGACACATAAAAATGGGATAAATCAAGTGTTTCTTTGTTTGTCCATTGTGGTGATCACTTCAAAGAAAAAAAAGGTATTATAATTAATGGTTACAGTTTTAAGAAAATTTAACTTGACAAAGATGAACAAACTTGGAAATATCATGCTACCTGGTTCCAAACTATACTACAAATCTATAATAATCAAAACAGTATGGGACTGACACAAAAACAGACACATAGATGAATAGAACAAACTAGAGAACCCAGAAATAAACACATGCTTAATGGTCAATTAATTAATGATAAAAGAGGCATGCAAAGAGTTAAAGAGTCTCTTCAATAAATGATGTTGAGAAAACTGGACAGATACATACAAAAAAATAATAAACTTAGACCACTTTCTTACACCCTATACAAAAATAAACTCAAAATGGATTAAAGACTTAAATGTAATGCTTGAAACCATAAAACTCCTAGAAGAAAAAAATGCAATAAAAATTTTAACTTTAGTCTTAGCAATATTTTTTTGAATGTGACTCCTAAGTCAAAGACAACAATGATAAAAGAAAACAAAGGGGACTACACCAAACTAAAAAGCTTTTACACAGCAAAGAAAAACAACAAAAGAAAAAGGCGACCTACCAAATGGGAGGAGATATTTGCAAATGATACACTCAATAAGGGGTTACTATCCAAAATATATAAAGAACTCATACAACTCAACATCAAAAGAACAAATGATCTGATTTAAAAATGTGCAAAGGACCTGAATAGACATTTCTCCAGAGGGCATACAGAGGGCAAACAAACACATGAAACAATGCTTAATGTCATTAATCAGCAGGAAAATGCAAATCAAAACACAATAAGATATCACCTCATACCTGTCAGAATGATTATCAGAAAAACAAGAAAGAATAAGTGTTGGAGGGTATACTGAAAAGAAGAAACCCTTGTGCAGTGTTGGTGGGATTGTAAATTGGTGCAGCCACTATGGAAAACGGTATGAAGATTTCTCAAAAAATTAAAAACATAACTACCATATGATCTAGGAACTCCACTTCCAGGTATTTGAAAAAAATCAAAAACACTAATTAACAAAAATATATGTACCACTATGTTCATTGCAGCATTATTTACAGTTGCCAAGATATGGAAGAACCCGAGTGTCCATCAATATATGGATAAAAAAAGATGTACATGCATACAATGGAATATTATTTGATTGTAAAAAAAAATGAAATCTTGTCATTTTCAATAACATGGACCTAGAGGTGTTATGCTAAGTGAAATAAATCAGACGGGGAAAGACAAATACATTTTGATTTCACTTGTATGTGGAATCTAAAAAACAAAGTAAGGAACAAACAAAACAAAACAGAAACAAACTCAGATACAGAAAACAACCTGATGGTTGCCAGGTGGGAGGGGGTTGGGGGATGAGTAAAAAGGTGAAGGAGATTAAAAAGTACCAACTGCCAATTATAAAATTAGCCATGGGGATGTAAACTACAATATGGGGTATACAGAAAATAACATTTCAATAACTATGTACAGTGTCAGATGGGTACTAGACATTGTGATGATCACTTCTTAAGGTATATAAATATCTAATCACTATATTATACAACTGAAACTAATATAATATTGTATGTTAACTACAACAATAAATAAACTAAAAAAAAATTGAACTGGGTAAATTTTGGCAAGGGTAGTTAAAAATACGTCTTCTAGCACGGAATTGATAATTCTTCTGGGAATATTCATGCTTATTTATTTATCTGAACAAAATTGAAGCAGACAACAAGAAGAAATGTTTCAGTCAGAATCTCCCTACTGCCATTTAGCTTACCATGCCAATGTGTATTCACATTGCTAGGCATTCAGGAGATGATAGAGGTTTTACAGTGTCCAAGCAAACCAAAGGGATCTATAAATTAGATTTCACATTATTTCTCATTTGTGCAATTTCCAGCTTAGTCTGAAAATGTTTATAGCGCTTTTATTATACTACACAATCTTATCTTTCTTTTTGAAAAGGTTTTTATGAGTAATTAGAGTTGCAGTTCCCCTTAAATACGGTCTGCATTCCAAATGTTGTTATTAATATGTGGCCCATATTCATGTCATTGTGTGTGATTCTAATCTGCAGTCACCACAGTGAGCATGGGAAGTGAAAAGGCCTCAGGTCAGGCTCCATGTAGCAACTGCACCTGCACACATCAGTGTGTGCCAAACATTTTTCCATAACCCATCTTATTTAATTTGATGAAATTAAATTGCTCAGAAAGTAAAGTGTTTTTTGAGAGTTGACCAGCAGAAAGTTTTTTCTTCTCAAAGAGAATACTATGAGGAAATTCCAAATACATAATGACTGCATTAAATTCAATCAGAACACACACGCACACACACGTACATGCAGGTACATATAAAATCTCCTCTAATAACAGACATAATTTCCATTTCTGGTACTTTCATCCAATATCTCTTTTCAGAGAAGATTTCTTTCTGCTTAAGGAAGCAGATAAAAGAATAATGGCATAACAATTGGTCACCTACTCAAAAACTGTACATGACAGATGTAAATTCAAAATTCACTTTATAACTAGCAATTCAATCTTTATGAATAGCAATGTGGTTTCAGATCAGCTTGGAGGGACAGTATCAATTTCATCATTTTGGTTATATGTATGTGTATCATTACCTGGACAAAGACATTCCTCTAAACTCACTGTTTTTTCTGAAGGTAAGATTGTAGTTGGACGAATGAAGAAAAGTATAGGATCAAATCTGAGAATGTGAGATATATACACAACACAGATTTTCCATTATTGCTTATTCAAAGCAAAGAGAATAAGATCTTTGGGGAGATGTCAGAATGACATGGAGATGAAATAAAAATATCTACCTCTACATCCAGCTTCCATATTTGCTCCACCCTCTAGCTAGGAAACAACCAATATTAAGTAAGGACTAATCTGCTTCTAATTGCATTGGCTAGTCTTGTGGCTCTGATAAATGTAGTATATGTAGTTTACCATATTTACTGTGAAAACCACACACGTGCAAAAATACAGTGGTGAACCTGACATTTTAATGTTGACATAATATGTACCAAAAGGAAAGGAAATAACTTTTAGAACACAATTTATTTGTTTTCTTGGCAACTGTTGCATAAAACCAGGTCTTCAAATACTTTCAGACAAAAGCATTGACATTTAAGGAGTCATGTTATCAAAATAACCTCCTTTTGCATTTCGACATTATAATAATTATAATGCAACTTAAGACAATTGTATTAATTATGAACCAAAATATTATCAGTGTTTAGGAATAAATTATGAAAGATCATGAGCTTACTCATAACTAAATGTTTGTTAGCAAGAGAAACATAATGGTTTTACATACTTTTCTTCATCAGTGAGGTTTATATGTATATACTTTTTAAATCACTAATTCACTATATTCTACGTTTTATATTCTTTCATAAATGTATATTGGATTAAAAATATAAATAATTAAAAATATAAATAAATAAATGCACCTAAGCCATATACATATATGTGTGTGTGTATATATATATATAATTATATTATATATATAATTAAATATATTATATATATATAATTATATATATTTTATATATATATAATTTTTCTTTATGCACCATCAATGGAGACAGTATATATTTTTCAATTCATTCATAGTGTCACTGTGTTGAGAAGGACATGAAGTCAGGTTAAGGTTTAGCAGGAAGGAGTAACATTATAGTTCGATGACCTACACCAACCCTAACACACAGAAGACTCAGTTTACAAGATCCCAAGAATACCATCACTATCCTTGGGAACCCTTATTCGATAAGTAGGAAAACTACATCGACACCATTTTGATCCACCTGCCCATGGCCCATTCCCTTTCCACTTTCTCCTGTTGTGTGTTCAAAGCATTCTGATTCAGTGTGTGATGTGCAAACTGATAAGATGGATAGCTGATACCATGCAGACCCAAATATCTTTCTTCCCAAAATGAAACTCCATACCCATTAAATAAAAAGCTCCCATTTCCCCCTCCATCCAGCCCCCAGCAACTACCATTCTTTATGTTTCTATGAATTTAACATTTTAAGCCTTAGGAAGACAGTTGTGTTTTTCGAATACATATATAAATGTTATAGATATAATTTTATATCAGGTTCAAAACAAGCTCTCTGCTGTACACTGTGCATTAGTTAAATGAAGAGTAACTTCCTCCTTTATTTCCCCATCTATAGAATTTTCTTTTTTCTTGTTTATTCTCTTATTACACCAGTTATTTTTACATGTTAAACTAATCTTCCACATTCCAATTTCCCAATCATGATAAACTATAAAATTTATTTAGCTATTTTGTGTGACATATTTAACTTTATTTTTTCCTTTTGTTAAATAGTCAGAGTTCACAGTTGTATCAGATAGAAAAGATGTTAAAAATTAGATAATTTATTCAGTAAAGGGAGGATCAGAATAGTAAATAACAAGTCAAAAATCTCTCAACAAATTAGTGAGTGTCAAAATGAAAGCCAAGATTTCTGTAGCCTTAACATCCACTGATGAATAAAGAAAATGTGGTATATACATACAATAGAATATTATTCAGCCTTAAAAAGGAAGGAAATCCTGCTATATGCAACAATATGGATGAACCTGGAGAACATTATGCTAAGTGACATAAGCCAGTCACAGAAGGACAAATACTGCAAGACTTAACAAAGTCTCTAACATATGCAAACTCACACAAACAGAGTTGAATAGTGATTACCAGGGGCTGAGTAGAGGAGAAAATTGATAGTTGCTGTTCAACAGATATAAAGTTTCAGTTACATAAGATGAATAAATTCTGTACAACATTGTGCTATCGTTAACAATAGGTAGTGTGCAGTTAAAATTTTAAGAGGTCAGATCTCATGTTAAGCATTCCTACCCCAATAAAAAAGAAAGAAAACCGAGATTTCTTACCGCCTTGTTATCTAATGCCGCATGAGGCTTCCCAAGAAAAAGTGCTGTTCCATGACACATTTGAGGATAAACTTTTTTTTTTTAATTTTTAATAATGTCATTCATTAACATATGTATTAACTCTGGCAACTTTGAGGAAGGAATTTCAAATGTAATAATAAATTGACCATTTTTGTTTTATATTTGAGCCAGAGAACATGAGACTGATTTTTTTACATTATTTTTTTTAATAATAGTAAAGCTCTTACCATTGATGTCAAGAGAATAGAGGGGGGAAATGCAATGAATCATCTCCTACTTATCAGCCAAGCTGTGAGATGGCAGTCATCAGGGTACTGGCCCAACAAGGGTGGCAATTAATGATGCACTAACTGGGTAAACAATTAACGGGTGTAATTAAAGAGATTCTGAATCTCATGTCTAAATGTTACCCCACACAGCTGGATCGTTTGCCTGGAGAAAAGCTAACTCTCCAATTTTTGTTAAGAAAAAGAGTCATTTCTCACTTTCATATCCCCTGTTCAGAAGATAAAGATAATCTCTCAGGAACATATACATTAAGATATTTCAACTCTGCTTAGGTATGGTATGCAATTTAATTTTGAAAATTCTGTCAAAACATTTTTCACCTGTAACGTTACTTTCCTAAGTGTGGGATGATAATTTCCTGTATAACGAATCAGTCAGAAAGGTTCCTAAGGAAACAAGACAAGAACTCCAAACTAATTCCAGGTTTAATATGACAGCAAATGGCACTACGACAGAAAGGGAAGATAAATTCTGGGAGACAAGCTATAAATGATAGCCTTTAAGACTGATTTTGGAACAACACATCGGTAAAACATACATTAGTACCTTCCTTTTTCTTCTGTTTCTTTCATGGAACAGAAACATATCATTCATAACGTGTGATATTGGATTAATTACTAGTTAATTACTTATTTTTTCCTTTGATGTAGCACCGTATTACAAGATGTCCAGATATTTTGTCAGGATAAAAATGGAGGTCACAGAAAAATATGAGTACAAGTTCACATACGAAATGGCAAATAGAAACATTTTTCTACTCTTAGATACACAGAAAAATAAAAGCCTTAACATTTTTGTACACGTCATCAGTATCTTTCCCCCTCAACAGTGGAAAAAACAGACTGACTTCACTTGTCTCCTCTTAACTTTCTGCACTGTAAAAGCCAATGCAAGTGAGCATAAATTTACCTTTAAAAAGGGGCCATTTTATCTTCCAATTTATTCCCCCAAAACAGGAAGAATAAACCCTGATTTTGGGACCGTCCCTTCGCTCAGGTGATTCTGTCCAGAGAACCAGGGACTTCTGTCTCTGAGTCTTTTGTGACACTGATTTTGAAGCAATGGAAAGCACAAAACTGTATAGTTAGCCCATTCAAGCAAACTTATGAGCAGGAACAAGTTCAATAGTCCAACCAATGACCAAAGACAGCTTGTTATTAATGACATTTTGAAGCATATAAATAATATGTGACATAAAGTATTTTCAATGGTAGTATTAATTTAATGAGTAGCATTCACCCATGCTACTCTCTACGAGGCTATGTGCTTTCAGTTGTTTTAATTATCACAACAAAAAATCTGAATCCAGGCAGCAGCATAGAGAGCCAGCCTGACTTTAAATACAATATGGAAGCAAATTTATATAAATTTTAGAAAACATTTTCTTTATAAAACTATCTTAAATTATTTGTGCTTGATACAAGAAGCACTTAGGAAAGTACAGTATATCTTGAAATAAAGGAAGTTGAACATTAACATTTTAACATTTATATAGTGTTATTTTCTTGTTAAATATGCCAATAAGGACACCATCGAGAATGAGATATTTTTCTCTGAAGTACAGATTAGTTCATTTGCTCATAAGATGGAATCTTTTTAAATTTCAAAATATTATGGTTTTAGTTTAAAAAAATAGTAAAAATATACCATAACATAAAAAATAAGAAAATAAGGATTTCATAATATTCTATGTTAAACATTACTTATTCTACATTCGAAGGGTATTCGACTGCATTTTTCTCACAATGAAACTCCCAACCTGGCTTCAGAACTCCTTTAAAATTCCCACTAGCCTAGTGACATCAGGTGAGTTGCTCTCTATTTGTTGTTCAGATAATTTATGTGAAAAACTTTGTAAATGGTAAATACTCTGTGAATGTTACAAACATTGGAAGACATTATTCACAACCCTTTTCATAAACTCATCAATCTCAAAGAGCATCTACCAGGGGGAAACAGAGAGGGCTGATACTGAGAGAGGGTAAGAGAAAGAACAGCAGACACACTGTCAAAGTTCCAAGTTGTGATTTACTGAATGAGGAAGTATGCCGGTACGACGATAATATTTTGTAGCAATAAAAGGACTTTTCCTTCCATTGTCAATTGAACCTCTGCAAGTTTTTCAGGCATCTACCTTTTAGAAAGATTTGGGCTGAATTCTGTAAGCACAGAGAATGTTGCATAGAACTAGTCCTGAAAGTAATAGGAAGATGCCAAGAAAGCAAAGAGATATCAAAGCTTGAGTGACACAGATAACCTGAAACAGTCTGGGAAGGGTTTCAGGTCCTGAATGCTCCACCAGTTGCACAGACTCTCCCAGGAATCAGCATGATAAGTGCTTTCACTTACTAGATATAGTGCTTCAAAGTGCCACTTAGGTTTTAGAAAAGACGTTTAATGATGATGATGATGTAAATATATTGTACCACTTCTTTCCATAAAAAAAGATAGCCTGAAAACCTCAAAGATCATTTCACTGAGCCTTCTCTGTGAAAATGCAACTTACAAGGGAGCCGCTATCATTAGATTACCCAGATTTTTTAAAAACATAGATCCAAAAACTCATGTTAGACCCATAGTCAGAAATGTGTCGTGTTTGGTATTTATATTAGGTGTTCAGATTGTGAGTGGAGGTAACTGTTACTTCTTTTTAGATTGAACTTTCAAAAGCTGGAAGCCCAGTAAACTGAGCATAAGAACCACTCATGAAAGAGTGAGGTTCTGAAGAGTTTATCTTTGACCCTTTCTTACATCTACTAACAAGTCATGCCATCAAGCCATAGATCCCTGCTATTCCGAGTGCAGCTAAAAAAGACCATCCACCAGTATTACCTGGTAGTATGTTTGAAATGCACTCTCCGACCCTATTCCACCAATGAATCAGAATCTGCATTTTAACAGCATCACCAGGAGATTCTCCTATAAGGTACAGTTTGATAGGCACCATCATGGAGTACTTCCTCCTTGAGCAGCAAAGTAAAACAACAGCGAATATTTTTATTTTTCCTTTTCAGCTCCAGAATGTTTTTTTCCCCGTATTTGCTTACACCTTACAGAGCACCCTACATTGGGAAATCATTTAATTTTTCCTATTGAAAGGGGAGGGACACATTTCTTAAAGACATTTCAAATTGCAATACATGTAAAAGCTAATTGGCAGGAAGCATGGTTGCATGAATACACGTCTAGGCTATATCACAGATTAAAGAGGTTTTAGCAGAAACAATGAAGACAACAAAAGTGTAAAAAGTGCATTAGAGATCTTTGTTATTCAAGCTATCATTTAAATTCATGCCACACACCTCTACTCTAGTCTCACCTCCACCCTTGTGACTGCACTTGGCTTAAAAAAAATACATGCTGTTAGGGGTTCCAGTTATTCCTGAGCAGGTGGGATGGTGACACGGAGCACTTCAAACACTCATCTGCAAGGAGTTTGGGGATGTTTTGTAACATATGAAAGTCATTATATGAAAGTCATATATGAAAACAAGTCTTCTTCTATCACATTTCATTGGTGAGTAATTATTATGTTCTAGCAAGTGAAGAATTTACAGTATTACCTTGCAGAAAAAGAGCCCACCAGATGTTTCCTCCACACATCTGCAGATGCCTTATCTTTGGCTGCAAAATTCAGATTCCAGTTCTTCTGATTCTGAGTCTTTCCCTCTCAGAGAGCAAGTATTAATGATAACCTCATGGGAGAAAAATACCTGATTTGTAATAAGACTGTGGGTAAAAGGTGGATATTTAGTTGGCCTAACTAGTATAGTGCTTTGAACGATCTTTATGCCATGAAGACAAAAGCAGTCTTACTGCTCTTATTCTAATCACCTTGGGTAAGAGCTTAGCTGTTAATTAAATGGTGACCTAACATCTCTACTTTACCTTTATTTCAATCCATCTTCCAGACTCCAATCTCTTTAATCTACCTAAAATCCCAGTTTCCTCATCTAATATGCTTCTGCTTCCAATTTAAATTGTTTGCTATTTTATACATGGATAAAGTGTAAACTGTACAGCTTGTCATGAGAGGATCACGACCACAAATTCTGCTGATCAATTTGATAATGTTTACTAGTGCCAAGTATCATATAAACATTTATATATATTAACTCAATTCACCTCCAAGTTAAGTTCTATTATTCCCCATTTCACCCATGAAGAAACTAAAGAAAAGAAAGTTTAAAAAACTCTCGTAAGGTCACACAACTAGAAAGCAGAGTTGGGAACTGAGAATTCAACTCTAAGTCCATAGTGGAAAAATGTGTGCATGTTTAGGGCAAAAATATCTCCCAAATATCACTTACACTTAGATGAGGGATCTCATGACCCATAAAACATTTGGAAAATAAGGAAGGAACTTTGAACACAAGGAATAAGTGCAGAAAATACATAAAGATGGTGAAAGGTCATCTTTATAATGTCTTATGTGTAACTTTAAGACTATTCTGTGTATAATTTAAAGTGGTGAAATAGTATGTTATATTGTTCGCATTTAAGTGTATATTCTCCCTCCTTTAATATACAAAGGCACAAACACAAATACGTTGCAAATGCGTATATACTATGAATTTCCTATGTTCTTTGCATACATAAAGTGAGATCTATAAAGTGATCCTATAAATATGCTGAGATCTAAGTATAAAGGAACTAAAAGAAATTAGCACAGCTGATAAAGCTCTTTAGCAATATCACTGCCATATATTTTTTTTCTATCTCCTATTCAAGCAAGCTACATATAACAGTCAAATCCTAAATAACACTGGTTTCAAGCACGTAGTTTATTTCTCACTCTAAAAAGGAAAAAAAATTGGCACTGGTTAGTCCACATTGGTTTAATGACTCCAAAACTCATTAGGCCCCCTGGATAAACTGTGCCTAGGATAATAGAATTTCTTCATCAAGAATCAATCAAGAATCAAGATATCTGGATAAACTGTGCCTAGGATAATAGAATTTATTCATCAAGAATCAATCAAGAATCAAGATATCTGCTGGAGCAAGAGAACATCACATTTGCATTCCAGGTAGCAAAATGGAGATACAAGGTACAGGATGCTCTTTCCCTTTAAGATGATCCCACTGAAGGATGACACTGAATTTCTGCATATAGTTTATTGGCTAGTACTGGGTCACCTGGCTCCATATAACTGCAACTGAGTTCAGGATGTTGGGGTTCTATTAGAAAACAGTAAGGAAAAAAATGACAATTTCTCTGTAATTTAAGATCTTACTCAGTTTATGGTTCGATTTTAAAAACAATTCCTAAATAAAATCTTTCCCAATCCTTCCTTGTAGAACTTGACCTCCCTGTTGATTCACAGCATCCAGTCTTGGAATACAAATAGTTTTAAGCAATTGTTTCTTCCACTAAATTATATGCTATTGGGGAGCAGGGCTCATCAGTGCATTTATTCATTCATGCATTCAGCAAACATGAATGGAGTGACTTTTATGTTCCCCTCTTCCCATGTTTTGCATATAGAAGATGTTCAATAAACATTTGTTAAATTATGCAATGACCAAATAATAAAATTTTAACAACACTTAAGGCTTTACAATCCAGTGAGGGATTTAGGCAATCCAGCAATGTCTGTGCCTCCATTGGCTGCTGCCAAAACTACTATCCAAGGAGCTTGCCATGTAGCAAGAGCCATGACCACATCAGCCCTCAGAGTGCCATCTCTGAGGGGGAAGGACTGGCGGAAGGCCACCATTTAGCACAGTTGATGCCATTAGGATATGTTGTTTAGGAGTTTCTTTGTTTTTTTCATTTAAATAGGAAAAAATAATAAAATGCTTGAGGAGAAAATAACAGGAAATCCCTAGTACTCAAATTATATATGTAAGTAATGCAGGTGATAGATGTTCTTGCTTACTATTCTTTGTTCTTCTCTGTGAAAATGACTCAGGGCTTTTATTGTCCATATAAAACAGAAATGCAAAATAAAAGTTATAACCTCTGTTAAAACTTAAAAATAATAAAAGCTCAAACTAGAGAAAATAAAAGTGCTTTCATTTTTTTGTTCATTTGTTTAACCTTGTTTTTGCTTTGTTTTTTTTTTTACACAGCACATTTCAAAGACTATTTTTACATTGCCACGAGGAAAGCATATTGTTTGACAGTTCTGGGAAAGAAGTCGACTGTGTGCCTGTGTTTTACATTTTATAATATTTCCTGCATGCTGGAAGTATCACTGAAATTTCAAATATTCTTCCAAAAGAATGCTTTCCACAAACCTATGTAGAAATGTGCTTCCATATTTAAATTTCTATTATTTTAGGATACAACATGTCAATAAAATAGTAATGAATATCTTTATATTAAGAATGAAAACATTTCTTTCTGCTTATATTTATAAAAACTTTTATACATAACTTGGTGAAATACCAGTTTTTATAAATACATGATAATATCAAAAAAATTGATCTCATTTTGAAACATTTTAGACAATCTGACTATATATAGTAAGGTAAGACAAACCATAGATAATTGCTTTTCTTTAAAATACTCGATATATCATTAAAGTAAACATGATCTAAAATTCATATACTCATAGACATCAGAATTGAAAAAAGAAAACATCAGAAATGATCTAGCTCATCATTTACTTGTAAATAAATAAGGTAAACCTAGTTTAACAAAATCTAAACTAAGAAAGATCAAATTCTTTGTGCAGTCACAAAGAAATAGTGTGTCTATTATAGATATTTGGTATATTGCCTTTTTAAAATTCATTAAGCAGTGGCAATTATTATGAAGTGAAAACGTAATTTCTTTCAAAATCAAATATGTAGATTAAAAGTATATAACATAAAGATTAAAGGTAGAAATTTATAATTTATCAACAAATAATGCTATTTGTTTAAATTCTCTTTAGAATTGTTTGATTTATTTTACAATGTCTCAAATTATACTGGACATAAGTCTCTCACAATGCCTCTTAAAAAAAGAGTTTCATAATTAAATGAGTTTGAAAATTCACAAAACACAGTGACATATGAAAGACTGAGTAGACCTGCCATAAAAAAATATAATTAACATATTTTTAAAAGCTAGCAACTCTCAGACATACTTGAGCACAAAATCCTTTATCTTTCAACATCTCTTAACCCCCAATGTAATTAGTCATTCCCCAGAACACTCTTTGAGAAAACTTGACAGTGATTTAATCCAATCTTGGCAAGTCTCTAGGAAAAAGACATCTGCCAGTGTGATATTTATGACTAGCTTTTAATTTAGGTATCACTAAGACACTCCCCCTACATGCCAATGAGCTTTTGTGTGTTCTCTTCAATAACAGTATCATCTAGATATTCTTGGGTTAGCTAGGGAAGGGCCATGTGCAGTTTATTCAGGCCATTGATACTTGCCTAGGTAGTAGAAATACATTTAATATTTAAGTAATGACATTTAGCAGACCTATGGTGACTGATGACCGCATGCTTCGTTTCTACATTCCGAGTATAGTTTATTTATTTAACAAATACTTCTATGGCATTAACAATGTGCAATCTGCCTGACACTATTCTAAGTGCTTTAGTAATCTGGATTTACTTAACCTTTATAACAACCCAGGTTATAGGTGCTATTACTATCCCTTATTACAGATGAAGAAACTGAATCAGAAAAGTTAAGCAAGTGCCTGGAGGTTATAGCATTTGAAAATCACAGAGACAAAGTTTGAATGTAGACAATCTGACTATGGAGCTCGGGCACCACTTAGAGAATCATCTCTATGATCTGTTGCTCTACCAAAGGACATATTGTTAAGTGACAAGATCTCAAAGCTCACCTTATTGATGGCTGTTTTCCTATTTGTGGCATGTGGCACAATCACATAATTGTGGATCTTATAATATTGATCTTAAAAGTATTGGTTGGAGCAAACTTATTTGACTTTCTCAAAGAACTGATGATCATCTGAGAGCTTTTTATTGAAGGTTATATATTCTGAGTTTCATATGAATCAGAATGATTAGTAAGGGCTGGTACACACATGAATTTTAATTACTTCTCAATTAACTGAGTACAGGGTGTATACAATTTACCCTGATACTCCCATGGAGATAATAAAAAGCCATTCAGTCAACAGATATTTATGAAATTGCTACTGTTCTCTAGAATTGTGCTGTTCAATATGGTAACCACATGTGGATATTTAAATTAAATTTTAAACTAATTAAATTTAGATAAAACTAATGATTTAGTTCCTCAGTTTTACTAGTCACATTGCAAGTGCTCAGAAGACACATTTGGCTAAGTGGCTACTGTATTGGACAGCAAAGATATCAAACATTCCTACTATCGTGGAACAGTCTATTGAGCAGAGGAGCTCTTAAATAACCTAAAGTAAAATATGGTTAATCACCTGTAACTTCCTCTGCAAAATAAAGAACAGGGTAATTTCGATGTAACTAAAGAAAACATGGTATCTTTCATATAGATTTTGACAGACTACTTTACATTTAAGATAAAAATATACTATAAGATTATAAAAGTAGCAAATTTGTGAAATTCTTAAACTTGGCAAAAAATGAAAACTTTGCTTTTTTTAACTTCTATTTGATTTTTTTTGAATGCTCAAATAATTGCCCACATCAATTTTGTAATTCTCTAATTTTGTAACTGTTATTCTGAGCCTTATTTGACTGATCTCACTCTCCTTTCCTCCCATTATAGCTCTGAATTGTATCAGTAATCTCCTCAATACATGAAATTAAAACGATATTAGCAGTAAGCTGTGGTCAGACCTGCTCGTGGAAAGTGCTGAGAGGACAGATATAGATATCTCCTAGGCCAACCACAGGGTAAGTAAGGAGAGGTGGCTCTAGTTCTTGAGCAAGTCATACTTTAAGTCCCAGAATATGCCACTTACATGGAAGTATAAAGGAGTATAAATTATTTCTGTGCTGATGTGCCTGAAGGTAGAAAAGGTAGCAAGCTCTCAGGTGAGTGGATGTGTCTCCATATACCTTTCTACAGAAGGCACACAAGAAATCAACTTTTCACATTGCTTGTCTTCTAATACTAGGAGTAAAAGCTACCTTGATCCAAGCCCAAGTCAAAAGTTCT
The DNA here is from genome assembly GCF_000151845.1 of Pteropus vampyrus. Taxonomy (NCBI): domain Eukaryota; kingdom Metazoa; phylum Chordata; class Mammalia; order Chiroptera; family Pteropodidae; genus Pteropus; species Pteropus vampyrus. The sequence continues at coordinate 200,485 of NW_011889017.1, forward strand.
CACCAGACATCACGCTCTGTCCTAGTACTATATCAGACCCATGTTTCATTATCTGTCAGATTTCTACAACGGAAATTAAGCACATTATGTTCAATGAGGCTAAAATGCCCCAAACCATTATAGGAAACCCTAAATTAAAATGGAAGAATATCAGGTACATGATGACCTTCTACATTATTGTCATGAAAAATGAACAATCTCTTAGTCTAAATTTATTTTAGGGAAGTTCCCCATCAAAATGTAGACATTTATCCAAACAACTCAACAGAACCTGACAATTTTTATAAATTATAAATGTGTCATTAAACAAATGAGGCTTCTGACATTGAGATATTCCAAAATTATGGTAATAATTAACATTTCAGATCATGGAGAGAAAAAGTTATACATCTAAGTTGAGCAAGATATATTTCTGAAATAACATTACATAAAAAAATAATTTACCATCCCATAAGCTAATTGTATAGGACATTTTAAATGAATTAATTGAAAACAAAATGCCCAGGAGGCTAAAGTTGAGAAATAAAACTCAGTAACTTTTAAAATAAATTCTGAACTACGGATCTCACAGCATATTAAATTTACTTTCTTCATTATTTTGTGTGTATTTCTATCCTCTTCATTTGTTCACTTTTCATAGATCCTGCATTAAATACAAACTACCTAATGAGTCTGATGAAGAATAGTATCCTTGAATACATGAAAGATTCAAAGGTGCTGGATGGATTTATGAAAGGTAACTTTTTACCAAAAGTAAACTGGACGGATTTATGAAAGATGCAGTATGTATAACTTCAAGTAAATAAGTATCTTTGCAGTAGGCAATTGACAAGTACGACTGAATTTAGGAAGACAATAAGTATGGCCAAATTTAGGAAGACTATGTCTATTTTGGGCTTTTACATGCTGACTCTTATATTCCTGATATCCCAGTCTCTTTTGTTTGACAGCTAAAATTAAATGGGCAGCATCTGTCAGATGCTAATATTTATGATCAGAAACAACTACAAGCTGTTGAGCAACAAGTTGTAAGTAGCCATAAATAAAATATAGATTTAAAGAAAATCTAGAAAATCAATAACTATACAAGAGAATCTTATGAAATGATGAGAAGAAAACTGATACTATGAATTTAAACTGAAAAGCCAAGTCATGATGCCAGTTCTTTTCTTTTTTTCAGGGTGTTAGAAAGAATATGAAAATTTATTATTATGTAGGTCATTCTTAAAATATACTTCAGTGGGGTTTTAAAAGACAATATGTCTTGCCTCTGGATTCAATCTTATTAAAAGAAAATTCAACAATAACTATAACTGAATTCAATATTCAGCAGTTCTCACTGCAAAATAGTTCTTCCTACTTCATCTTCTCATTCATCACAAACAATTAAAATACCTTCAGACCTTTAATAAAGCTAATCATAATACAGTAATTATATGAATCATGCTTTGATTTGAAGAAATCCAACAAGTACTGATAGTTTGACAATAAAATGAACATAGTTTGAAATGAAGAGATAGGTTTGTTTAATTTCTTTTTCCTTAATTCAAATAATATTTTGACACTGTCATCTAGCATGACTTCATCTAAAAACCACACAGAAAAAGATCATAGCTGAATAGTATTTGATTTCTTCAAGAATATAGTATAAGAATAAATGTTCTAGGAATCACAGCAGATTTAGCTAACCAGCTTTTTAAACTTTTGTATGTTTATGAAATTAAAACTAGATTTTCTCCAAATGAATACTACTATTCAACAAATATTTAGTGAACAATTATGTACTAAGTGTAGAGCAAGGATAAATAATAGCAAACTGGAGTTAATTTTACATAGCACATTAATTCTAAGCCAGTAATTATGCATAGGAAAAAAACAAAAACATACACATAGCCTAATAATCAGTTCAGAGTGTCCAGGAAGATTATTCCATTTATTGCAAAAGTAAAAAATCCAGAAATACTTTTTTAAATTCTTAATTTTTCAGTAGTTTCTTTTATTGTTTTGGCATGACCCAAGTCCAGATGAAGGACTGCTAATTCCATTTTATCCTTTAAATACCAAGATGATATTATCGGGTACCATATACTTGGAATCATTTTTCAAATAGTAATGATGTATTTGTAGTGATCCACTTCAACTTCCTTAAACAACCAGAAGGTCTAGTTTGTGCTGTGGAATAGAATTATCTTATGACAAATAATAGGTAGAAGTTGAGGTGGACAAGATGGTGGTAAATTTTTGCCTTACTCTGTTTGCCCAACTCACCAATAAAATTGATTCCTCTTCCATACAAAAACCATACCAGTTTCTCAAGAAGTATGAATGTATACATTACCATATTATCCTCAAACTATGTTTCTCATTTTTAGTAGTAAGCAACTACTTAAATAAAGATCAGGGACTAAAGATAAAAGATGCAAATCCTAAAAGAGTATCTGGCATTCTTGAATTGGTGGGGGGAAAAATTAATTCTTCTGGAAGGGTCAGAATAGTAAAAGAGAGAGAGTTTCCAGACCTCTATTTATAAAGACAGTTGCCCTAAAATGCTTTCACGTTTATTTCAAATCCCATTGCTGAAACTTTTAATCTGAATTTAGTATTATGGACAACATTCCAGACAAATGGGATTTCATATGGATGACTAAATAGGCATATGTTAATACCGCACTGGTCTAAATAAGTCAATCTTATTATTAGAATTATAAATCACCACTTACAAACTACAGGTTCTAAAGATTCATTAATTTATTCTAAAACATATTTTAGGAAACAGACTTATTCATATAAAGCAATTATGTGACATTTGTTATTCCATGATTATAGAAAATTTTTAAATTTTTAAAAAATATTTCAAGGCAAACATTAGAATTTTACACAGAAGCAATTTTGGAAGAAATATGACTTGAAAATGACCATTTTCAATTTCTTTAATTAAAACTCTTTTTCCCTATACAGAATCATGCCTAATAAATATTTTACTTACCTGTACTCCCAGAGAAAAACACATTTGTAATTAATAATTCTGATGGTCTTCTACATTCATAGTTAAATATTTATTGATCTAATGACAACATAAAACAAAAAAATCATGTACATTGTCTCAGACAATTAAAAAATATGCAAAATTGTCTCCGAATATCTAAATAATGTCTTTGAGAGACCTTTAAAAGTAATGGATATGTGAATAATCTCTAAAGTGTCCCCATGATTCCCCCTCCTGATCTACATGTCCTTGGATAGCATCCTCCCCTTGAGTGTGATCAAGACTTGTTTCCAAAGGATTAGAACTGAGCAAAGGTGAGGGGCGTCATTTTCATCACATAAGACTGTAACATCTGTCTTGCTAAGAAACCTTCCCCCTTGCTGGCTTTAAAGCACCAGGTTGTGAGCTACCAAAGAGAGGACCACATGGCAAAGAACCAAGGATATCATTCAGCCAATTGGCAGCAAGTATCTGAGGTCCTTGGTTCCACTGTCTGCAAGGCATGAATTCCATCAACCATCACGTAAATCTGGAATCTGATCTTTTCCTAGTAGAGCCTCAGATGAAACTCCAGCCTGGCCCACACCTTGACTGAAACCTTGCTGAGGACATATCTAAGCTATAACCAGACTTCTGACCCATAGATATTGTGACGTAATGAACATACATTGTTTTAAATATCTGAATTTGTGATAATTTGTTACACAGACATACAATGGAATTCTCTATTTTTTCTTTGCTAAGCAATAAAAATAAACTCAACCTACTTCGTTTCAATCTAAACTTCGAAAGAAGTCAAATATAATATTATTCCCTTTTTGGGATAACCCATGAAAAATGGCCACCATTTGCTGAGTAAAAAGTGTAATAACTCACTCAGAAAACTGGTTGGTACTTTCCTTCATGATGATCATTCACTTCTTTATATCTACTCAACAATTAGATAATGGTACTTGCTCCTGATTACAATACAGTTTCTTTCATAATGTCCGTTAATATTAGCTTTTAATTCTTCCCAAAATATTTCAGGTACATTGAATGTACAAATTTGTGCAAATGTAGTTCACAATATTCCAAAAATATGGCTAGTAGGTGCATAATTAAAGAAGTGATGATTTAATATGTGTGTGAAAATGCAATTTTCTTCTAAAGAACTATAGAGAGAATATCAAAACAGTCACCCACTTGAAAATGCTTAATGTTATAAATTCAGAATAAACAATTCAATTTCAAAAAGACTAGTTAACTATGGTTTCTTAATTTAAGAAAATCTTCAAAATATGAGGATTTCAACTAAATAGCCCAGATTATTCAGTCTTAAAATTACTTTTTCCTTAAAAAGTTCAGCAGACATATTTTGATGCTTTAATTGTTTGGACAGTTATATTAATTTCCATCTTATTTGCCACATGTGGACATACAGTAAAACATATTAGTATAATCCAATTAAAGAAAAACCTTGTCTCTCCTAAATTCTCAGAGCAGTGTGTTATAGCTCTCCAAGGCACTGTTCATATACAGCCACAAAGTATATTTTTCTAGTTAGATTGTATACAACCTGCTCATAGGCATTGTATCTTAACATCATATGTCTCATAATTTCTCAAATGATGAATTACTCACTAGAGTCAATGCATAAATATTTGTTGCTAAATGAATTAAATGAACTAGCAGGGGAAAATGTCATAATAATAGCTTCAAGAAATGACTTACCCACATTACTAACTAGAGAGGGAACAAATTCAATAAAATATATGAGGCTAGATAGATTTATTCTAATTTTCTTTAGTTTTCCTTTCCGGAACTTCTCACATAATGGAGAATCATTAAACAAACTATTACTGAACACTATCCTTGTTATCTATCACTGCATAAACCACCCAAAAATGTAATTTAAAATACCAATTTAAACCAATTTGTTACAGTCTAGGATTCTTTGGATCAAGAAACCAGCCATTGCATAATAGGGGTAGTTTTCCTCCTCTCTAAAGCATCTGGTGCTTTGAGATTTGAAGGGTTCAGGATAACTTAAATGGGTGAACGTTGGACTCATTTGGAGACTTTACTCGCACGTCTGGCACCTGTCTTGTGTCAGCTCAAAAGTAGGGCTCAACTGAGGCTGTCTACAAGAAAGCCTGTCCATGGCTTTTCTATGTGGCTTGGGCTTCCTTACGGTCCGGTGGTCTTGGGTTAATTGAGTATTTTACATGACAGCTCAAAGTTAATATATGTTCTAGCAAAATGCATGGACTTTTATCAACTATCTTAGAAGTCACAGAACATCACATATGTCTTTTGGATGAAATGCTCACAGGCATGTCCAAATTCAAAGGGAGGGTATGCTTGTACCTCTCAACAGGAGGAATGCCAAAGAATCTTCTTCCATGTTTTATAACCATCACAAGCCTGTTTTCGATTTTTCTTTCTTTTCTTCTTTACAAATAATTAGAGAAAAATATAATACAGAACTCCTAGTTTTAAGAAAGTACTCTCAAAATCTAAGAGAAGAAATAAATGCTCTAGTATAGATATAAAAATTTCATTTTATAGATTTATCATATAAATCAGCCACATGTTGCTAATATTTTCAGTGACTTCTTATTTTCTTTCTTTTCAATAATCCATAATCTCTGAAAACCAGGACTGCTTCTATGCAATAACAATGTGATAGAAAAAAATATATAAAATAGTTATTAAAAGCTTTAGTTAAGAGTCCTGTGCCCTGGGCCTTTGTTTACTTATCTACAAAATGAGGATGATTATTAGACCTACTTCATAGGGTTAAATAAATGGTCTAGCAGCAACACTAGGTGCTAATTATTAACTATCATTATCTTAACAGAGAAGAAAACTGCCCTCCAGCCTTGGGAATACATTTGTTGACTATCCATGGATCAAAGTAAAATTAAAATGTAAAATTAATTTCAATCACTTAAATTTACAAACATAAAGATATAGATTTATATCAATTACTCTTATACTTGGGTTATTGACTAAGGTCAAACTTTCTTCAAATGACCAAAGCACTCACAGTACTGATTATAGTTCTTTCTATGAGTAACAGAATTTCCACAAAAACACCTGAATAGTCATTTAGGATTTAGCTTCTTGTTTCATCACTAATACTAGTTCATTACACAATATAAAATAATGCAGGCTGATGTTTGAAAAGTGATATTTTAAAATATTTGCTTGTGAGTGATTTGAATTTTTGGAGCTATTTGATCTGTCCAGATAATTTCTCAGATGATATAATAATTTTGCTGATATAATAATTTTAGTCAAGCTAGTTATCTAAATAGAATTTGTGGTAAAGAAAAAATACATCTATAGTTTTTATTCCAGTGGCTGGATTAATCAAAAAGTTTCTATTATGCTGTCAAATAGTCTCTCTTGATTTTTTCTGTTAAGTGGAAACCTCTCAATCTCTTCCAGTTTTTGGTCTATGACATGGTATAGTTACAGTAGCTTTCCGGTTTCTTAATATTCATAAACTAATCAGCCGAACCAAACAGTGATATATTTTTCTAAAGTCTTCTAAATTTGGAAAATGATATTGGCTTAAAAAATGCTTCCTTGGAAAGGTTTGAAGATGAATAGTTATTACTTTTTTTAAGTGGCTAGATGAAAGAAACACACATCCTCGCCGCAAGCTATGGCATAATTACACTGCTGTTTATTACTTTTCATACCCATAATTACCCATAAAGAAGTAGGTACGAATAAAATACTGTGCTTATATTTCCATATAAAAAGCTCTGTTCAGCAACAAAGATATCAAACACCATATTTTATAAAATTGGTATTTCATAATTATCTGATTTAGAGCTTATTGGATTTTAAGAGGGAAACAGTGAACTGTTCATAAAAAGTGAGAGCAAAGAACTGCAGGTTGAAATTGCAGCACTGTCCTGATTTTGAGGCTCTGAGTAAAATGCAGTTTTCACTTACGGATTGAAAATGGGACCATTTGAAAAGGAAAATTTGTTACTAAGATTTTTGTTTTCAATAGCGAATTATGAGCACAACAGCTTTTGGATTAAGAGATTTACATACCTTCTAATCTGTTCTCATTAACATGCATCTTGGGGGGAAAAAGCAAATATTCTTCTGGGTTTTCTCTCATATTCTTTCCTTCCCTTGCTTTAATAATCACTTTGTTTACACATAAATTTCTTACATATTTTTCATGTCCATATGAGTCACACATAATGAAATGTCTATTTCTAGGTGTGTCTATAACTAGGTGTGCTATGGGATATCTTATACTTCAGTGCCTAAATTACTATTGCCATATCATAATAGTGCTCAAATTATCCAAGAACAGTTTCCACTAAAGATCTATTTTTAAAAGGTAATATTCATTTGTTCTTATAGTATGTTTTTAACCTGTATAGTACACAAAAGAATATATGACAAAATGCATTACCACAGGAAATTATTACAACTTAAGTTATTCAAATGTTCTTTATGCAGCATCCTTTAACACATTCGGACTACAATTATCATATCCTTTGCAAATAATCACTGACCATTCTGAGAAAATGCACGTATTCTCTTCAGCGCTGACACTTCTGTCTCTCTGGTTTACCTGCGCATTCTACAGCAAGCAGTGGCAGCCCTGGAGGATGGCTTTTGGCCAGTACTTGGAGAAATCAGAGGAAAAGCCCATTGGGAAATTCTCTTTAATAATATATCACATTAAATGCATCATATATTGTCATGGTATTTAAAAAACAAAACAAAACAAACAAACAAACAAAACGTGGAATAAGAATAGACTCAGGGCCATACAAAATATCTCAGAATGGAGATAGTATTTCGTGGACAAGAGTAAACTGTTATAATCAGCCAAAGGTAAGAAATGGGAACTCTCAAATATCATTATGTATTTTCTCTTGTTCTATTTGCAGAATCAATTCAGCTACTTCATCTTTTTCCTATATATTACAAATATCAGGCCATTAAATTAATAAATTTAAATAAAACATGATTTTCCCTTAAAAGATCTGAGTTAACTTTTCTACAAGTCATCAACTCTAGTCTTGACTTGGGAAAAAAATGAAATTATTGAGTGCTACATAGTATCTTTCACTATACAGTTTTAGTATTATTATGTAATTAAGTTATTAAAAATGCAAATTTGCACTGCTTAGCTTTTATATTTATCTCTTTAAAGTGAATACTGTGAGAATATTAAATATCTATCCAATTAAGTTGTGATAGTTCAATTTCTTAATATCACAGGTAAAATAAAAACTAATGATTTGAGACTTACAAATATCAATGGATTTTGTTAACATTCCCCAGATTTTGAAGTTATTTGAAAATGAAAATTTTATTTGTGAAAGACTACAGAATGAAAAAGAGTTTAAGTACTCTTATAGTATGCTTACTTTTGAAAAAAAAAAAAAAAAAGATAAATGGCACCTTTGACTCCCGGTAGGTAAAATGCATACATATGATTGTCCTGTTTCATCCAGTAAGTCTTAAGAACAAAAAAAAATCAAAACACCCAAAGATTGGATCTATTATTTTAAGAAGCTTAAAAAGCCAATTAGTTGAATGGGGAAATCAAGTCCATGGCTGAGCAGTCAAAAACTGTGACAGCTGAAAAACCAAATAATCTCTAGTCATCAATGAATAGTTGGATTCTCTCCTCTTTACTGGAATTTTTAAATACATTGAATAAAAACAAAGTTTAAAAAAGTCTAAACTGAAACAATATGAAAGGATTCATTTTTCTTCATTCATGATTTCTAAAATTTCAATACAGATTTAGCAAACTTAGTAAGACAAACAGAACATAGATGAAACTTGTCATAATTTACCAGCCCTCCACAAAACAAATCAGATGTAAAGAGTATGGACAGCAAGACCATTTGCATTTCTATGGTCTTTTTTTCCCCCCCACTATTTCACTTGGACTTTGGGATGAACCCATTGCCTCAGAAAGCACGGGTGCCCTACAACTTATGGCCGAAGGGCCCATAACAACCAGTTCAGCTTTCACTATGGGGAAGGAGAAATCTTGTTTTTAAATGGTTGAAGATTGACATTGACCTTTTAAAAACATTTGTTTCTCTTTAGACAGACTCTCACAGCTTAGCTAGGATCATTGTGATTCCGAAGATTAAATATATCACCACTATCTTTTTGAAATGCCTCTATGAAAACTAATTTCAAAATCTCTGTCACGCAGTTGATCTAGACTGGAAAGACAGCTTTAATTAGGTAAAAACAATTATTGAATCAGAAAGACGAATGTGTCAATGTTTTCTACCAGCTATTTTTCTAAACAGTAGGAGAGCGGAGTGTTGCTGCCATGCAGGGTGAAATGATCCTCTCGTCTCAGAGCAGCTTGCACAGAGAGAGTCACTAATTACCAGCTACATTTTATGACATACCTGCTTTGTTCCTTCTCTCAAGGACTCCTTAAACTGGATCCCCATTTTACAGGAATTGGTGGAGAAAAAAAATAAAACATTTTAGCTTAGGCCTTTCTGATTTTTAGGCTCATGTTCATTCCCTATACTAACATACTGCAACAACAACAAAAAAGTATAGATGAAGTAACTTATATTTTATGTGCCAAAGAACTTTATATTGTATCCACTTCTGCTGTCATCCACCTACATTCTCCCCTCCAAAACAAAACAAAACAAAACAAAACAAAACAAAAAACAAAAACCCTAGACATGAGCAATGATTTGTGACAGAGTGGACCATATAATAGCTAAGTCAAGCCCATGAGATTAGGAGCCAATGCCACACTTGCCTATGAGAAGTTCAGCACATTAATTAACTTCTCTACATTTGCTGAAGCCTGAGTCACTACATTTGTTGAAGAAAGCTATTTTCTCCATAATACTGGATTGTTGTGGGGAATAAATAAGATAAAGATGTTAAAGTTATCAGTATGGGACTTGTTTACTGTAAAAACTTAATAAAGGGATAAAATTCCATGAAAATAGGGAATTTTATACAGTAATAACATCCCCAAAGAACCAGATGTAGGTATGAGTTAATATGTAAAAAGAAAACTGTAGAACCAATGAGGAAAGGTCACATCTACCTTTTGTTTCTCAATCTGACCATGTTGTTGAGTCTTGCTTTGCTCAAGGGAATTATTTGAGTGTTTATAATAGTGATTGATGTGCTTGTGATCAGAAGAAAAGAATGTCTATTTTTCTGATATCGGCAATTACAAAAGAAATTAACTTATATATTAGTCTAACTCAGTTCCTATCTATCTTGAAGATAAACACATGTAGCTGATTCATTCTTCTTCAAAAGTATTCAGACTGATAACAATATGAATAGGAACCAGAGAAATAATTTTAAGCTAAAGGTGTCAAGACTTTCCTTTATAAACCAAAATATTATTACTAAGAGCAAACTGTTAGGCTAAGAAAATACTTGTTTTCTCTGTAATGGGATTTTTTTTTTTCATGGAATTAGTAATAAGTGTAGTTTCACAAGGCAGAGTTACCACTTCTGGGTGCCTCATTTTATGCCAAAGGACATTGGATGTAATATTTAAAATCATTCAGTCAACCTGCAACACGCAGACAAGATGTCCTCTAGGGTCATGGCAGACAGCTCCCAACACATGTGCACATCTTCTGTAGTGACGTGCACTGAGTTTCTCAAGCAACCTTTTCCATCGTATCCTTTAATAGAATACTATACACATTAGAACTATTCCTAAAACACCTACATACAGAGTCCCATTCTGACCCCTAGAGCCATAGAAAGTACTGAGTATTAGGACTCCACTTAACATGACGATTTTTATAAAGTTAAAGAACACCATCATGTCTCCTTGTTTCTTCTCTTCCTCAGGGCAATCATGTTCTCATGCACAGAGCACAGCTTATAGTCTTTTATTCTACCCTACTCAGTCTTCTATATCTTGGCACTTGCCATGTTTGCCTTGTCTGCTAGCTCTAGTTCAATGCCAAGGCAATCTTTGATCCTACTTCTTCTCCCTCCCCAATCAATAAAAAACACTAAGTATGGCAGAGCGGGTAAATGTGGGGAGGTACAGAAAATAACAGAGACATCTAAATGAAACACAAAGCCAAGTTGCTAGAATGCAGGGCAAAGCTCCACCTTTAATATAAAATTTGGGGCACATGACTTTGCAATGCCTAACAAACTGTATAACACACAACTTTCCCCAAGATTATTTTTACCCACTGGTTTCCAGGAAATGGAAGATTATTACAACGATTTTTCCACTTGTCTTCCCAGAGAGGTTTGTGAACAAAAGTTCTCATTCCCCTTTAGAATAATCTAAGAAGATCCACTCAATTTAAAACTCAGCACATGTTAATTTTAATCTAAAATAACAGAGAAAAATATTCAAGCTTTAGGAACATAACATTTTCAATCCAGTTGAACGTTTGTTTTCTATTTTATTTTAGCATTTTTCAATAATTTAGAGAATGTAGATGTAATGAAGTAGAGAATTTTACCATGCAAAATGCAAAGACTGCTTATAAACTTCTTATAAATCAGTGTTGTTTACCAGGAAATTTATGAGATATCAAGAAAAGACTATATTAATTTTACAGATATTTCCCATGGCTTTTTCCCTATAGGTTTGAATGAATTGCTACCATTTATTGGGCATCATCATGCTCTAGCTTAGGTACTTTTATATGCATGTGAGTTTGTTAATTTCTTCTCCATCCTATGAAAGGAATATTAGAGTTCCTATTTTAAGTAACTTGGACTATATAATATAACAAATAGTGAGTGATGCTAGGAGTTGAAAAAAATCCAGTCTATGTTAACCTATTCCTTTAACTATACTTCTTTATTAGTGTTAAAATTAATTTCTACTTTTAAAACTTTCTATCAAACATAAACTTTTTAAAGAAAAAGTATAAAGAAAGAGCCATATTTAATTCAGTGGGTTCTCTAAATATGCCATTAAATCTCATGGCAATACATTCTTAAGAAAATAATTTATAGTAACAAGTACTATATAATTGTTGATGATTTCATATTAACAGCTAGTAATTATTTTATATTATTTAAAAATGAGTTTTCTACTTTGTTTTAGTGTATTCAAGTTGATTTTTGTGTTTATTTTCTGAAATACTGAAATTAAATTATTGTTCCTGTTTAAAATACAAACAATGAAACAAAGGCTCTTAGGTCTACAGCAGAATGCACAAATACAACCTCTCCTCCTCCCTAGGGCTAGCAATAGATGGAAGCTCATCATCTCTTATTTGGGATCTGATGCCATCATTAATTTTTTCTGAATCTAATACTTTCAGTCTCGTACTCTCAACTGGGTTCTAGATCAAAAGCTACAAAATTTCTAAAGTTTATTTCATCACAAAATATTTATCTCTTTAAACACATCTTTGCACTTATTCTGCTTTATTTTTGTTTTCACTGCCTAACTTAATGAAGAGTGGTTAGGAATAATCTTTATTTCCTCAACTCTAACTCATCCCTTAATCCATCACAATTTGACATTTCTTCCTACCATTCTATTGAAACTACTCTTATAAGGTCAACAAATGTAATTGCCAAATTCAGTGACCTATTTCTAGGCTTCATCCTACAAACCCTTTCTCAAGTTAAGACACCCCTGACTGATTCTGAATCTCTCTTAAAATCCTATGACTTTCTATCATAACATTCTCATGACTGTTTCTCTTCTTTGCCTCTGCTGTCCCTCTCCCTCCTCTCTCTCGCCTCTCTCTCGTCTCTCTCTCATCTCTCTCTCTCAATCTCTCTCTCTCTCTCTCTCTCTCTCTCTCTCATTTTTACTCTCATTCCTTGTTCCTTCCCAGCATCTTCACCTGGTACCTTTCCACCCAAACCCTTAACGGTTGTTCTTTCTTAGGATTCATCTTTGGCATTCTCTTCATATAATCTGTTTCTATTAAGTCATCTAATCTCTGCCCAAAGCTTCCTGAATCAAAACACCATGTAGAATGAACTTCACACCCGAAATCCCTACTCACATGGCATAATATATACTGAATATCTCCTGATATATCATTATATCCCAAAATGAATTCCTTGCTTCTTTCACCAATCTCAATTCTAATTCTTCCTCCTATACTTCCTATCTCATTAAATGGTACCAAGAATCAGTCTCACCTTTTACAAAGCTTGAATTGTATTCTTTCTTTGCATAATTAGTAAATTTGAATTCATAAAAGTCTCCCGAATCTTGCCTTTCTTCTTCACTTCCATAGCCCCAGCAGTCATTTAGAATTTTCTGTCCAACACAGTAGCTACTTGCCACTTGGGCCTATTTAAATTTAGACTAATTAAAATTAAATGAAATTTAAAATTCAGTTCTTAACTCATCTTAGCCGTAGTTCAAGTGCTCAGCAGCCACACATGGCTGGTGGCTACCACATTAGATAGGTAAAGGATAAAACATTTCCAACTCTGTAGAAAGTTCTGTTGGAGAGTGCTGATTTAGAGTAATCATCATATTACTCCTAAGGAAGACAGTAGATTCTGAATTGGTCTCTCTGGCATAAGTTCACCTTGCTCTGACCTATTATCACACTGCTGTCACAGCTAATACTTGAGAAAAACAAATCATTCCAAGTGAATTCTTTGATTAAAATTCTTCTCTGATAATTTATCACACAAGGAATGAAATTCAAAGACCTTCGCATAGGATACATGATCCTTCACAATTGAGCACTAACTTCTTCCCAGAGGTATTTCCTACAGCTTTTGACATACACCTTACTCAGTGTTACAGATGGAATGTTTCCCCTCAAACTCATATGTTGAAGCCCTGACCTCCAGTGTGACTATAATTGAAGACAGGGCCTATAGGGAGCTAATAAAGATTATATAAAAATTAAGATTTCTAAATATTATAGAAGTCAGGCAATATATGAACAATTCTTTACTAATAAACACAAACATCTTTTAAAACAATAAGGTAAAAATTGGACTGCTGATTAAAAATCATAAACAAAAAGTGATTTTATCTAATTTAACTTATGAATTCAGCATAAGAACTATCACACGTCTAAGTTTTCTTGCTCCACTAAAATCTTACTTACATCCTTTACCTGCTCAACTCTAAACTGAAATCAGAAACTTAAATGTTCTGTGGATTTATTGATTTTCTTATCTCCTCCTAAGCCTTTAAAATGATGAACCTGGAATTTCTGGCCAACCATTCCAGCTGTCCTTTATTCTTATATTTGTCATCTTAGTTTGCTATATCCTCTGTAAAATAGTTTTAATGATAATTCAAATGTTTTTAAAAGTAAATTTTAAACAGTTGTTAAATCTATGTGATAGGTATATTTGGGCTTATTATATTAATTTCTTCATTCTTTCATATGTATGTAATAGTTATAATGAAAGAGAAAAAGAAAATACATTAAAGTGATGAAGTGAACTTGATCATTAGCACTACCCAGCTGTTTGACCTTGGAATAATTAACTTGATGTTCTCACTTTAGTCATCTGTAAAATCTGTAATAATACACCATAGAGATGACATGAAGATTAAATGAATTAGACTGGTTTCTGACTTCTAATAAGCTCTACAACTTGTTGGCTACTATTGAAGCTGTTCCAACACTTAAATTTCTAAGTGATTAAAATCATTTTCTGCAAGAGCTAATACATTGTCATGATCACCCATTGACATCTTAGTCCAATTTTCTTTTCAAATAAACTAAGTCAGTGATAGTTCAGTTAGAAAAAGACTGATCATTTCTGATGGGAGTGAAGATACAGAGATGAAAGACTCCTGAACTTTGGATTTGTCATGGGATGCAGGCCCTGAAAATGCAGCTTCCAATTGCCAGGAAAGGACTCGGCCAAATGATAGCAAGAAGGCACACAGAATTGAGAAAGGAAACCGAAGAGTGAAGAGTCACAGTTTTGCTTAGAGCCCGTTTTCCCTCTTGTGCAGGGTGGAGTAGCTGACAAACAAAATCCCCCAAAATTTCCAAAGAAGTGATTATTACCTATGTGTGACTAAACCACTGCTACTGCTAAGATGAACAACAGTATTTAAACAAATAGTAACCTTCCATTTCTGCAGAATTTTTCTTGCCATCTGTGGTATCTTCTACAATATTTTGTTTATAAATAACTAAACATAGAAACAGACTACCAAGGGGAGGGATCAACTATTACCTTTTAATACTTTAAATACCCAAGAATTAAATATTTTCAGGCATTCCAATACAGTACATAGTATAAGTCATTAACTATTTATTAGCAAAGAAAGATGAATGTTAACCATTTCTTGTTTTTTAATTTTATAGAATCAGAGTAAATTAGAACATTTCATTAAGAAATTCCATTATTTGGATTATAATAATATTTAATCTATTATTAGATACAACTCGGATTTAATGTTTCCCAGCATCATGTAATCTAAAATGTATAAAAAACTTAAAATATGAATGATATTACAATCACTGAAAAACACAATAATAGTAAGATACTTTTAAAACTAATTCCTAAATTAAGCTTGTAGTCTGTGTCTACTCAGTAGTTCTCATCTTCAAAAAACTACATGAATGGTATATTAGTTATTCTAGTATTATAGAAATAAGTAAAAAAGAAAACATGGCTTATCATTACAAAAACAAGTAAAATGAAAAAGACTTAGTTTTTTCCTAAGTTTACTAAAGTGAATTGATGAAGAAAGGATAGACCTGATTGATGCGAAATAGTGTGAAAAGCCAACTATGAAAAAAGCAATTGAGCTATATGGTTTTTTCTTAAAACCAACTAGCTATACTCCTTTTAAAAAGTATTAGCCATTTATATAGGCTAAAATTTGAGACAAAAATAATTAGGCTCCTATAATCACACAGTTAATCAGTCTCACAAACAATCATTTAATTGCTGCACTCATGTGCTCAATTCATTATTGAACTCCATTCTAGTGACTCAGTTCTGGCTAAAAGAATATCAGCAGCCAATAGGTCCATCCTTAAACACTTAAAACTCTGGTTTTTTATGCATCTACCTCCTTCTCGCCATGTTCTCTTTAGGAATATCCCCTAACTCTTTCATCCAGTTGGTTGACTTATCTACTTCCTCAACTCAGTTACTACATATTTGCTCCCCTGACCTCTAGCTATGCTTTATTGTCTTTATTTTTAAAAATATTTTTCTGAGTTCCATTCTCATCTTTTGAATGAATGAGATTACTATGTATTACTGAAGCATAGAGACTAAAAGGTTTTTCTACATTAGTTGTCATTGTCAACCAGAGCACTGGTTCTCAATCTTGGTTACATATCATCAAGAAAAGTGAAAGGTCCCAAGTTCATGACACAAGCCACATCAATGAAATCAGAATTTCTTGGAACTGGGGGCATTTTCAAAACATCCCTAGAATATTCTACTGTGACCCCAAGGATCACTGATCTAGAATAATATTTACTGATATTAAAGAAACATCTTTGCAATGTGAATCAATGTAAACAATAAAATGTTTGGTGATGAGTCGATGTGAGGTCAACAAAGAAGATGAAGATTCAAAAGGAAATTGGGAATTGAAATTAAAGTGCTAAGTCAAATAATTCAAAACAAAATATTATTTTGTTTGAAATAGTTATCTGTACACTTGTTCTTGTATATTCAATCTAGCATAAAAAATATCTTAATGGATTTATATATGGGGGCGTATGAGACTGAGAACATTATTGATTTCTTTTCCTTTATATTTTAATTCATCTGCATGAGTGAACACCAACCTCATCTAATTAAAGCGATGAAATCCAATGTATATCAGTGATTATTAAAGCTTTGTGATTATGCCCTACATAGTTACTAATTTGACCCAGTTGTAAGTCCAAAGTAAAAATATTCATTCTTTAGTCTATAAAACAACAGACATTAATATTAAAATAAAATTTTGGGTGTTTCCCTATAAAAATAAAATACAAATCATAATATTAGTAGTTGTATGTGGAACAAAAATATAAAAAACAAAAGTCTGAATCATAAAAATGATTACGTGAGTGGGTTTAACCTTATAAATGGCCTTATTAATGGTTAAAGTGATCATGTGCATGGTTAAACTGATTTTTCACAGAACAAATCAACTATAAAAACATGATTTAAAAATAATAAAGTGGTAGGCTATAAAATAGATCTATCTGCATATGTATTCCACACTTCTGGACAGTGTCATAACGTGTAAAATAGCATTCAATAGCAAAATATTTTCTAGTCAATATTAAAGTAAAAAGAATTGTTATATATTTGATTTTATTTTAAAAAGATATTTTTTTCCAAGAATCTAGAGTGCATTACACCAAAAAGAATTAAGAACTTAAGAAATGCTCAAATTGTACATTATGTAACTCAAATTCTATGTTCTCAAACTGATTAATGTTTGTGAGTAGTTCCTGCAAAGAATACAGAAAACCTCGGGTATCGTGATTTTTATTTGTGCCTAACATTAGTGGAGTATCATTAGTGGAGTATCAGGGTCTGATAAATAAAAATTGGCAACAGAATCTGCTTTAAAATGAGATTATAAAATAAAAATATGAGAGTGCGTATTCTTGAGTGTATAAAGATTAAAATTTATTCTGAGAGAACTAAAATACAGATGATGCAATGTTAATGTTAGAATCTAACCTCAAATCTGCTTTCACTAATCATCTGGCTCAAGATATACTAAATAAATAAAGTTATCAGTAACAAAAGTTTACCTGTAACATTAAAATTTATATTCCCTAAATATCCCAGTTTTATAATATATATTTCAAGTATGCTCAGGAGCTAAAGAACATATTTAAGAGAAAACTTTTGTTTAATTAAAAAAAATCAAGAATGTTAATAACATACATATGTAATTTTGTAGCTTAGAATATTGTATATTTAAATATTACCAGCCAACTTGATGATTATTACAAATTTGTCAGATTCTCATTATACATCAAAAATATTATTTTAAATAACACTACAAACTACAGAGAAGAATTATCATAATAAACTCTGCTCCTTGAATTATGTAATATAGCAGTTTGAATGCTATAGCATAGATATATGAAACAGTTAATTTTTTATTTTCCCAGAAATTACTTCCCAGAAATATATATATTATTCACTTTTTAAAAATTTAGCCAGTTATTTCTCAGAACATTAAAAAGCATTCTTGGGTAAAAATTATTGCTATTATGTGTTGCAATACAAACATTTACTAAAGTAAATCCAGGGTGTATTTGATCT
The DNA here is from genome assembly GCF_000151845.1 of Pteropus vampyrus. Classification (NCBI taxonomy): domain Eukaryota; kingdom Metazoa; phylum Chordata; class Mammalia; order Chiroptera; family Pteropodidae; genus Pteropus; species Pteropus vampyrus. The sequence continues at coordinate 218,690 of NW_011889017.1, forward strand.
CCAATTATTATGGACTCAAGGAACTATGATTGTATTAGAGCAATACTAAACGAGTTTTATTTATTTTATTTTATTTTATTTTATTTATTTTATTTTATTTTAGCACAAAGGGTCAAAAAGCCCTTTTAAAAAAAGTTATACAAAAAGTAAATTTATTTTATTTTCATATGTGTATGGAATGTGGCTTTTTTATATGGAGAGAGTATAAAACTAGAAGGTAATATGTCCTAACTTTTAAAGTTAGAAATCATTGCATTAATCTAATCATATATGGGTATGATAAAGTTAATATGTTTCCCCTAAAATATAAATTTCAATAATTTGTATAATTAATGTGGCTAAATGTATTCTTTCTATAGCTTTATAAGTATATTTATAAACTATTAAATTGGATTTCCTTATGAATATGTCACCAATTCCAGAAATATAATGCATTTACTTTTAACATAGCCTAGGACTTTGTGGATACTTTAAAATATTGAAAATTTTGCATAGAATATATATCTTGAACAGAGTCTCTGATGATAGTCATGGTTTAATAATTACAATTATGTCTGAAATAAGTAAAATGTTTACAAAGAAACTCAGACACATTCTTCAAAGACTACAAGTAACATTTTAAGCCATGTAATATAATTTGTATATTGATGTGTTTGTAGCTTTTGTAGAATCCTAAAGAAATTATATATTAAACTAAAGAACTAACCAATCAATTTGTAAGTTATCAGCCAGAACACCTGCACCTTAAATTTGAAAATGTAATTTTTTGAAAACAATTATTGTGAAATAAATGTTTGAAACTGACAAACAAAAACCACACAATCATGAAGTAGCTACAAGACATCACAGATATAAATTCTGTGTTGTGGTGATGAGAAACTCAGAAGGCTGTATTTGCTTTCCAATGTGAAGAAGAAATGGTTCTAAAAAGGAGTTAAGCTTTTTATAATGTGCTTTTGTCTACTTTTGTAATGTGCTTTTTTGGTCTACTTTGTACAAAAATACAAGCCAGAAGTAGTTCCATAACATTACAAATTAGTTTAACCTACATACATCTTACAACTATGATAACATAAATATAAAGTTGAGAATTATTCCAGGCCAAGGGGAAAATAAACATCTACTTATATTTAAAATTTGGATATTTGAACAAAGATGTACTTGACATGCTTATTTAAAAATATGCAGTAAGTCTATTGACAACGCGGACTATCTTTTAAATACTGAACCAATGCAAACTGGAATTACTAGAAATTTCTATGAGAATTATATCCAGAAAAGCAGGTAGATTCAAACTATTACAAGGTACCACTTTTAAAAATAGTACACTGAAACCCTTGCGACCTTTTTATTAGTAGTAAAATTTGCAGAAATCAGTTTCCATATTTTCCCAATGCAATATATCTTGTCAAAATAAATAACTATGCAATAAATACACTAGCCATTCATTATTAACCTCTAAATTAAGAATACGTTTAATCTCCAGGTGTTAATTATAATGGTGTGGTTAAGAAAAGTATGCAGGAAATTTTAAGATCCATTTATCTAGCAAAGCAGCATTCTAAATTAATGTTGTAATCTCAGTATTATTCTTTTCAAAGAACTGTTTCTGGTCTTAAAAAATGTTGACAAAGCAAGTTTGGTTTGAGTTTAGCTTTATTGTCAAAAGCACAGCTAGCCAATCGAAAGTAAAATAAGACCTTGAATTATGCTCATTTTATATAGATATCCTTTAGTCCAGTTCTCTTGTCTAAGCATCACAAAGTCTTTTGATTCATACTGCCTTGATTATATTTCCCCAACAAAGCAAGTGAGGTAGAAGGGGAACAGTTCTGTTCCTGTGTGGTATTGGGAGAGTAGAGAAGAGAAAGGAGAAGAGAGAATGTGGTGTATTATTCTTTTTTAAAAGAAATACTATTTTATTGTGTTGTTTAAGAAATTACTATTGGAACAAAACATTAAGGCTTACTGAGATTCTGTCATCATTTCTTCCCTACCAAAAGGTCACTGCAGTATCTTCATCTTCAACAGAGCTCTGGGGCAAATCTTGTTTCAGCACCACGGATAGTAACACTTCTACTGTGACATGCACCCATGGATTCACTGGCCATTTCTTAAGAAATTTACACTTCTCCTTTGTCAATCAGCAAGGGTTACATCCATTATTGTATTAAACAGGAAGAGGTTGAATATGATACACATTATTAAAGAGTTTAGTGTTTTTCATTCATAGTATCAAGCATTTGTCATTTAGTACTTATGGAGAGAATTCTGAAAATTCAAGTTAATTACATAAGGTGTCTGATAAAACCTAACACTGATCATCTATCACTAGATACTTAAATAAACCTTTCCACTCACATTAAATCTCAGATCAATAATTATACAAATGTCTAAGAGAAAACAGAAAACTTATGGTAAGTATACTTAAATAGGCCTCTAGACTTTCCCAACAACTAGAACTATTCCTGCAAAACTGGTGAAATGCTGTTTTGTTCTTCTTACATAAACAACTACAAATACTTTCTCTGTGCCTCGTGTCAACCAACTTAATGATTCACTATCATAGAGTTCATGTTTACAAGTCCATAGGCCAAACCATACATGCTTGTCTCTGACCCTTCTTATTTTAGATGGGGTCATCAGGATGCAGTCCCATCGCTGTCTTCCTAACAAGCTGCATTTAAATGTCATTTTTTTAAAAAGGTGACAGAGTTTGAACCAATTGCATATCTGTAGGAGATAGTTAAAGCCCTAGCTTTATTAAGACAAGGTCTTCCCCTATCAAAAGATTCCCAAAAGAAGGCACCAGACTACCAGCAATCCGCGAGGTATTCCTAACTCAAGCAGCAAGTCAAGCTCTTATAACCACAAAAACGATGATTTAAGTTAACAAAAACAGACCCCACCCCCGCAAAACTGTTTTAAAACTCTTAAAAGACACCCCAGCCAAGCAAACAGATAGAAAAGCACAAAAAGGGCAGAAAAAAAAAAAATCCACTGTTCCTACCTTACAGTCTTCAGGACACGATTTTACCGAGTACTCCTCCGATTGTAAATATTTATGGAGCACACTTTCAAACTCTTCGTATTTCTCCTGAGCGTGATGGTCGTAGTCTTGATAAGCCTCGATGCATTGCCTGCAAGTGGTCATCTCGCCGCCCTCCTTGAGCACCACATCCAGACTACAGTTCAAAGTGTTGGGACTTGACAACCCCGAGAACAACTCCCAAAGTGTGTAAGAATTACAAAACGAAAGGTAAAAATCCGACAAGTTCCAGAGCGGAGTTGGATGCGTCCCCCTCACCTGCTGCTCCTCCCCCCCAGCCGCCACCCCCCGACTCCAGTTCCTGGCGCACACGGCGTCCGCACTCTCCACCGTGAAGCACTGGCCCGAGGAGGCGCCCTGGGGGTAACAAGTCTCCAGGCGCCACACGGGTTTGGCAGAGTTTCCTAGAAAAAGAGCCTTGCTCCGGTTGTTTTTGCCTCGGTTGCCCTTGCCGCCGCCGCCGTCTCCTGGGGAGGGGGGCAGGGTGGGGGACGAGGAGGCGGAGAGGAGTCTGTGTGCCTGGGCGGCGGGCGAGGACTCCCCCATGCTCGCCAGGAGCGCGGGCCAGGAGGGCTCCTGCTGCCGCTGCCGCTGCTGCTGCTGCTGCTGCTGCCGCTGCCGCTGCTGCTGCTGCCGCTGATGTTGCTGCTGTTGCTGCTGATGCTGATGCTGCTCCTTGTCCCGGGTCCGGGTCAGCTTGGCCTCGGCGCAGAACCACAAGTGATCAGAGAGCAGGACTGTGAAAAACAAGAGAGATGCCAGAGACAGTCGCCATTTCTGAGCCCTCTCTGAATCGATGAACGGTTTCTCGTTCTCCCGGGGTGCTGCCAACCAGATTTTTAAGCCGTCGTCATACTGCCGACACATCCAAGCACCCCTGGTCATATTTTGGGAACGCACAGCCCTGGCCGACTCCACCGTGAGGGCTCCTGTGCCGGTGTCACCACAATATGCATTGACTTAAAGGGTTTAATTTCCTTATCCCCTCCTCCCGTTTCTTCTATCTCTCTCTCTCTCCCTCTCCCCCTCTCCCTCTCTCTCTCCCTCTCTTTTCTCTCTTTCTCTCTCTCTCTCCTTTTTTGCCTACATAAATATTACCAGGCTTTGGAGGAAGATCTGACTTGCGTCCGACCTAATCATCAGCCGACCCCATCCTCTGTAGAGTGGGAAACAATAATGCAGAGAGAGAAAGAGAGGGAGAGGGAGAGAGAGAGAGGCAGTCGGAGGAGGCTGGGACTGGCGGCCGGTGGTGAGCTGAGTGCAGGAGGTGATGGTGGAGGTGGCAGGGTGGCTGGCGCTGCTCCTCTCACCCAGGCATTGTCAGAGCGCGGGTCCCCATGGCCCTGCTGAGGACAGCCGGCTCTCCCCTGCCAGGGGCATGCCACGTCTCCGCTGCCCACTGATAGCGACCAGAGTGCTTCCTCAGCGTCTCTCCTCCTCCTCCTCCGCTTCTCCTTTTGCTCCTTCCTTTCCTTCTTTCTCTCCTCCTCCTCCTGCTCCTACTTCTCGCTGTCTCTCCCCGAGTCCGAAGCTTGGGCAGCCGCCGCCGACAGGGCTCTCCCTCCCCCCCACCCCCCACCCCGCGCTCTAACTGCCGCCGCCGCCGCTGCCGCAGGTCTGCCCGCGGGCGCCGCCGCCGCCGGGCTCCGACTGCTGACACCGCCTCCCCCGGACCTCGGGGCCGAATCGCCTGGGCTGGGCCTCCCGAGAACCACAGTCATCTTCAGTCCCCAGCTAAGTTGCCGCCATCTTCGTCCTGGAGAAACACTTTTTTGGGGGGAGCGCTGGCTTTTGCGTCATCTCCTCCCGCGCCGAGATCTCTCCATCCTGGCGCAGTGGCACCGGGCTTGGCCCGGGCAGAGGAGGAGGGCGAGGACGCGCGGGGGCCGGGGGAGGGAGGGTGCGGCTGTGCCCGCGGGCCCCGCTTGGGCTTCTGGGCTCTGGCGCTTGCTCCTTCCTTTCGTCCCCTGCACCCACCTTTCGGCTTTTTCTTTCAGTTAGCACTGACAAAAGTCAGAATGCGGATGCCCGACTGAGGATGCCAGCTAATTTCTTCAGCATCTCCCACTCCCTCTCTGCCTTTGGAAAAAGTCCGAGTTGCAGGCAGTCGGTTCCCGGTTGCTAAACGGGAGAGGGTCCAGGTATTGCCCTCTTAACTAAGTAATGATAGTCTTCAAATGAAACGTTGGAGGATAGGGGAGTAAACACAAATTAGCTAGAGGAGAGAGGAGGTGACATCTGGTCTCTTTCCATGTGCCTTGAGATCTCTAGACAACTAGAGAACAACTACCAGTGCGTTAAATTATTTTGTCAAATGAGTTTAGTGCTGTATATAGAGGGGATGGTGTGTCTGTATCTATATCTATATATGTCGCTATATTACTGCGATGTCTTTCATATTTAAAAGTAAATGATTAGAAGTGGCCTCATATAGTCAGGAGGGGGGGGGGGGAAACGGTAAGACTTCGGATACCAGGGGTCACTGCCTAGCCCTCTGCTCCGAGTTCAACATCTTGACTTTGGAAGATTCCTCCTCTAATCTGGCGCACCCCAAGCTGCTTCGACTCTGACTCTGACGGCCTGCGCCCCAGAGCCCACCGAGTTAGACTTTGCTCTCGCCCAGGACTTCCGCAGCAGCGGGTCATCCGGCTGCCAGGGTGGCAGCTGCTGCAGTCCAAGTCTCTGGTGCCCCTTAGCGTCGGTTCTCAGAGTTCCGAGAAAGCGACAGACGAGTTGGGAAACCCTAGAGTCCTCACGATCCCTGCTCGTGGACAAACATTAGTCTGGTTTTATCTGAGGACTCTGCCCACTCATCCCCTCACTCCCACCCGCGCCACGGGAGCTAATGACTGCGCCGGTGCCAGGCACCTCGGGTTCGCGCAACGAGAGCCCAGCCTTGTCCGGAGCTCTCTCTGGCGGTCGCCTAGGAAAGCGGTTTGTTCCACCTTGCAATCAGTGTCACCCTCCTTCTCTGCTTTCTAATGACCCTAATACTGTGTGGGGTGCACAGTCACATCGCATCGGCAGTATTAAGGTGTCAACGTTCTAAGTAAATACCTTGAGAAACCAAAGGAGTGGATCATCCATATTCGTTTTCTAGAGGCTCTGTGGGTGTTGGGATGCCAGAGAAGTGGGTATTTTTTAAATGGCAAGTTGTAAAACATAATGGGCAGGATTCAACCAATTAGTTCTGTCCGCGTCATAATAAGTTATAAAATACATTTTACCCATGTAAATTCTAAGTTCCTAAAAAAGAAGTGAATATCAAAGCTTGGGGCAGTTGACGGCTGGTTGATCTGTCATGTAATGTTTTAAAAGACCGTTTGTGTAATGTACCATTCTAGCACTTTGGATTTCAACGTGTTGATTTTTTAACTACATAAAATATCTAGAATTTAACAGATATAATTTCTATGGCAAGATTATCCTTATCATAAAACATCTTTAAATAAGCAATTATTGAAGTTCTGTTGAAAACCTTTTAAAATTTTCTGAGTTTTGTATCTGAACCTAGTTTAAGCTGAAGAGATAGCCTTTCAATTCCTCTCTTTTGATAGTTTATTTTGACATTAAATAAAATGTTGTTTTTCTCAACCAGTGATGTAGATAAAGACATCCTTTGAAAAAAAATCCATCAAAATTTTAGAAACATTGTTTTTTCTTCTACCCTCTTACCATGATTACTCTTAAGTTTAAAACTTCAAACAAATGAGATTTAAATACAACATAATGTCTGCTTGTATACATAGTAAGTATAAGATATGGCATTTTCTATTGTATAAATAAAAATACGTGGAAGATAGTATCAGCTGCATTTGTCTTTCTCAATAAAAGACTTTGCAGAACATGAAAGTGAGCATATAATATCTAAATAAAAGTGAGCATATAATATCTGAAATAATTATCTCTCCCTTTTGTTTTGAACCTATTAGATCTTTGTGACAAAATATAGATGAGATGTAATAATCCAAGGACTTTCTTTTTATAAACTCAGGGTGGGGATTTTTTTTGTCCTAAAAAATTTTTTTAAGGAATTTTTATTTTTTATCTCTGTTATTTATCTATTTTTCAATCTATCCTTATCTCTATCTCTAGATTTAGTTATTTAATACTTAGTTACAAGATTTAATTTTATACTTCTTTCTCTTATCCATGATTTAATTTTTTTCTTTGCCCTGTTTCTTCCTAATTCAAAGATGTTGCCTGGACAGGTTTATATGTCTCTTGATCTCTCTTGTGTAAGACAGAAAGCTCAGAAAATCATCGGCTAGGGAAGCCCACAGGGTGCCCCTGAGCTGAGACACTCACACAGAAAGGTCACAGGCAGACGAGACCGAGTTTCAGAACACAAAGGTGATCTGAGGGCGACTGGATTTTTAACATGAAAAGGGAAAATCCACCAGAGCCTTTCTGCTACTCCAAAGGGAGAAAGATGAGCAAAGTGGCTGAAATACCTAAGTAGATGGCCACTTCTCACTGTGCACCGCCCAACCATCACACAGCCTGGGCTCCTTTGCACACCATGTGACTCCAACCCTGGCAGTTTGGACGTTCAGCTCGAGTCAAAACTGCTTCTGTTCACAACGATTAATAATGCCTCCGCTAAATATAAAGAAGACTTTAAATTCTTCGAAGGGAAAAAAAGGCAGTTCTGCTGAAATAAACTACCATATTTGTTCTTAAAATATATTCTTTTATTCTCCTATGTCAAGTATACTATAATTTTTGACAAACTCCCTTTTCCTACCCCACCACTCTATGTTTACTTTCAAGTTCAAATTTCATGTCCACTAGCCTACAGTTGTGCTTCTGTTCAGTGCTCTTGCTATTGAAGATGGTTCATTATAACTCCTAGGGGATGGTTTAAAGCTAAGGACCAACAGAGCTACTGGGATCAAAGTATTTGCAATTACTCTAGACAGTGTTACTCAGCATCACCTCTGTTGACATTTAGGGTCAGATAATTCTTTGTCGTGAGAGTGTGTCCTACACTTTGCATGAGATTCAACTGCCTCTCTAGCCTCTACTCACAAGACTCCAGTAGCACAACTACCTCTCCCAAGTTTTGACAACTAAAAATATCACCAAACATTGCCAAATGTCCCCTGGAAGCAAGCTCACTCATGCAGAGAACCACTGCTCTAGAAACATCTTGAAGCAGTAGTAGCTACTTAATTCATATCTACATGAGAAAAACTCTGGCATCAGAAATGAAGTTATAACTTTTTCTTTAATTCAGAGAATTTATATTCTAAGAACTCTTCACCTAGAATTGCTATCTCAGCATACATCTCTTGTTATAGAATGTTTTTAAAAGACTACAAAGTATTGAAAGTCCCTTAACCTCTCTGCCCAATACAAAGTTAAGGGGAAAATTAACAATTACTATTTAAATATGATTAATGTCAGAATTTTTCTCCATAACGCAAATGAAAATATTATTTATTAACCAGATTGTTTATTAATCAGGCAACTATCTGTGCTTTATATGTGGATCCTTGATCACAACATATCAGAAACTAAACTAAATATATGCATCTGTTCATATATATACATATATATAATTATTTCTATTATACAAGTACTGTATATAAGTATTATACAAGAAAATTATAGAAAACAAATAAACAATTTAAAAAGTCTGAAGTAATCTCAACACATGTAGTCACTATTTCCATTTTGTAGTATCTCTCTAACATTTATATTATAAATCTCCCTGTTTTGTGACATTTACTAAACCAGATTTTTTTAATGATTGAAGTATGAAATTTGATAGCACACATATCCACATTTATTAGATAATAATGCAATTTTCCTTTCAGTATTGCATTATTAATTTTAATCAGAGATACGCAAGTTCTAATGGTGTCTCAGAACATTAGCATATTGCTCTCTTTCTCATTCTCTCTCTGCATGTAATTTAATCAGAAAGAGTCTTAGGAAATGAGGAAAATTAGAAAAATGAACGATATATAAAATTAAAGGTTTATTATTATCAAAGAAAGCAAAAAAGCAAAGCTGGATTCTGTTTTTTTTTTAATCTTATTATTATTCATATCTAGTCAAATTATGTCTCACAAAATATTTCAATGATGTTTAGTAAAAGTAACATATTACATTAAAATAAGTATTTTATCTGATTTTTTCATAATTAGAGGAATAATACTCTCCAGAATAGACTACAGTTAATTTTTTGTTTTTAAATAATCTGGACCTTGCCTTCCTCTAGTAGGTCTCATGAATTAGAATGTTTTAAAATAAGACAGCTTTAAGGATATGGGCCCTCTGAAAGTAAATTGTCAACAACCAGTCTACTTGCTCTATGTTGGTTCTAGGGTGAACCATGGAGAGTCTGATATGAAAGACCATGTCTGGCCTCTTGAAGCTTAGTTAAGGGAAAGAGAAATTAACTAGGCCATCAAACAGAATACAGTGGGAAATGCTGGAAGATTAGCAGTTTAGGAGACTTGAGATGAGGGCTGAACTACAATTTGATTTTGAGAGAGACCAGAAAAGGAAGGTATTAAGGGCATTGAGTAACATTACAAAAGATTCTTAAAGAAGATCCCCAGTTTTCAAGAACTCTGGCACGTAAAGGAGCCCAGGGCACTGGAGGATCTATGGGAAAGTGGGCTGTACTGGAGTGGAGGGAACACATGGAGAATCAGCATGGAAGAAACTAGAGAGAATGGGTAGGGCTCCATCATGAATGATACTGCATAATAAGTGAAGGAAATCAGCTCTGCTGTAGGCGGTTAGAATTCATTGAGGAAATTTAGATAGTGATTTAAAAGTTCATTTTCATTAAAATCACTGTTCACTAAAATCAAAATGAGAAATACGTTTGAAGAAGGTGTTAACCAGATTAGTAAATGTTGATTCTTGTTAGCTTATCAGCTCAAATGTAGCACAGTAGAAAAGAAGAGCAAATAGTTTGGCTGGAATGTAGGTTTCATTTATCAGAAAAAGCAGGCTGTGGAGTCTAGAAACTCCTACGTAGATTTTACCTAAGAGTGTGACTAATGGCATAGAGTAGTTTAATGGCACAGGCACATTTCAAAAAGCTACTGAATTGTACACAGTTGCAAATACATTACGTTGAGGGATATGATGATGGGACGTATTTACTGTTGTATTATTGTTCAACATGTCATTTTACACTTATATCCTTTAAAGAATTCAAAGTTCTTAAGTTATTTGATTATTTTTCATGGGAATCTGTATTTTTATTCATATTTAAATGGCTAGATTTGTTATGCATTAGAAGGTAGTTTTCTTACTCTGCTTTTACATTATAAAAACAATAAAATGTTTGTTGTCTTCTCAAAAATTTATCCTTACCTACTAGAGTTAACATCTGCCAAATAATTTTACCACAATGCACTACTTGAATATATCTACTTCATAAATTAAATATGTAACAATCTTGAGGTATTTTCTTATATCTTTATACTTTAAATGTCTTCTGGATGCATAAAAATAGGCACATCCTCATTGTTATTATACACTGTTTATGTGCCATATATAAGTGGAGCAAGGTTACAATCTTATATACCTTTTAATCTAGAAAAGAGAATTTGTGCTTTCAGAATTCATAGATAATATCCAAATTCTTAACCAGTATATTTCTAATAAATGGAGCTAATAAAGAGTAGCTTAAATTTATTTATAAAGTAAATAAAATTAAACCTTTAGCTTTTAAGTCCTCTATAACTTGCTAATATAAACCTTTCTTTAAAGATAAAACCAATTCTAGCACTATCAGATACCTGAGGGCTCTAATTAATTACTTACAATGGTAAACATATCAGAGTCTCTCTGTAACTTCGATTGACCTTGACTTGATTGGGTTGGTTGGGCAGAACTAGAACTTGCTCTCTATCTGTGTACTTCCAATGTGCTATAGCTCAGAGGTTTTCAAACATTGGTGAGCAGAGAATCAAATATGAGCTTAGTAAACTTAGGCACCTCCCCATAGATCTGCTTCAGTAGGACTAGAGGTCAGAGGAAACTGCATTCCTAACAAGTTTCTCTTGTTAATGTTGATGTTTATTTGTATGAACAATAAAACCTGCTATGCATGGTAATAGTCCTGCTGGATAGAGTGGCCAGTGATAGTCAAATGAGGGTACATTCCCTAAATTCTAAACCAATTCAAGATTCATCTGTAGGAGAATGTAGTGTTAAATAATATTATTTGTGATTAAGAGCACATACAGAGTTAAATGTATGAACACTTTCCATAGAATGCAAATATAGTTCATCACACATAGCAGTAAAAATCTACAACATCATTATCACAGTAATTATTATTTGCCAAATACTGTTCTGAGTATGGGTGTAAATACACAGTTTTCAAATAAAAAAATAACAAAGGAAAAATATTTTCTTCAAGATACATCATCATAGAACTATCCAAGTGCTGCTTGTCAAGTAGAGATAGAGTGAAGTTGATGTGACAGTGGCTCTAGTGGTGGTGACAGTTCTGATACCAAATACAGAGTTTGAATACTATTGTTTCATGGCATGTGAGAGTATAAAAAAGATGTTTCAAAATTAATATATTACTCTAGGTGCTACTTTGAATAAGTGTGTACTTAAATGAATGAACAAAGTGTCAGTATACATTAGCTATTTAATTTCATTTTCGTCCTTAAATTTGATAAATACAAACTTACAGAAGCCTTTTTGAAATAAGCTTCTGATTCATCAAAATGGACAGGCTTTAGAAATATTTTATTTGTATTTGCCTTATATTTGGACACAAATATGGTTTGTTTAATACAATTTCAATAAAAACAGGAAATTTTTTTTGTAGAACCTGACAAGTTATAAAGATTATTTGGAATCATGAATAGATATTAGAATGAAGCTTTCCTGAATGTGCTCTGCTCCTGCAATATCTTGCAGTTGTCATAGGAACATCTGTCTCATCTTCAGCTGACCTTCACGGTGTTTCATTTTAGGACTAACAAGAAAGCACACAAGACCAAGAAGAATGGCTACTTGAGAGAGATAAGGCCATATTTTGAATCCCTCAGAGAAACCACAGCGGGGAAGCCCAGAAGCCAGCAGAGAAATGGAAGGACAAAAGGGAATGTATTCAAATTCATAAAAGTTTACAAGGAGAAAGATTAAAATAATCCCGTTAACATTTTGACAGATAGTGAAAAC
>NW_011889017.1:230962-236784 GCF_000151845.1 Pteropus vampyrus
TAAAAACAATAAAATGTTTGTTGTCTTCTCAAAAATTTATCCTTACCTACTAGAGTTAACATCTGCCAAATAATTTTACCACAATGCACTACTTGAATATATCTACTTCATAAATTAAATATGTAACAATCTTGAGGTATTTTCTTATATCTTTATACTTTAAATGTCTTCTGGATGCATAAAAATAGGCACATCCTCATTGTTATTATACACTGTTTATGTGCCATATATAAGTGGAGCAAGGTTACAATCTTATATACCTTTTAATCTAGAAAAGAGAATTTGTGCTTTCAGAATTCATAGATAATATCCAAATTCTTAACCAGTATATTTCTAATAAATGGAGCTAATAAAGAGTAGCTTAAATTTATTTATAAAGTAAATAAAATTAAACCTTTAGCTTTTAAGTCCTCTATAACTTGCTAATATAAACCTTTCTTTAAAGATAAAACCAATTCTAGCACTATCAGATACCTGAGGGCTCTAATTAATTACTTACAATGGTAAACATATCAGAGTCTCTCTGTAACTTCGATTGACCTTGACTTGATTGGGTTGGTTGGGCAGAACTAGAACTTGCTCTCTATCTGTGTACTTCCAATGTGCTATAGCTCAGAGGTTTTCAAACATTGGTGAGCAGAGAATCAAATATGAGCTTAGTAAACTTAGGCACCTCCCCATAGATCTGCTTCAGTAGGACTAGAGGTCAGAGGAAACTGCATTCCTAACAAGTTTCTCTTGTTAATGTTGATGTTTATTTGTATGAACAATAAAACCTGCTATGCATGGTAATAGTCCTGCTGGATAGAGTGGCCAGTGATAGTCAAATGAGGGTACATTCCCTAAATTCTAAACCAATTCAAGATTCATCTGTAGGAGAATGTAGTGTTAAATAATATTATTTGTGATTAAGAGCACATACAGAGTTAAATGTATGAACACTTTCCATAGAATGCAAATATAGTTCATCACACATAGCAGTAAAAATCTACAACATCATTATCACAGTAATTATTATTTGCCAAATACTGTTCTGAGTATGGGTGTAAATACACAGTTTTCAAATAAAAAAATAACAAAGGAAAAATATTTTCTTCAAGATACATCATCATAGAACTATCCAAGTGCTGCTTGTCAAGTAGAGATAGAGTGAAGTTGATGTGACAGTGGCTCTAGTGGTGGTGACAGTTCTGATACCAAATACAGAGTTTGAATACTATTGTTTCATGGCATGTGAGAGTATAAAAAAGATGTTTCAAAATTAATATATTACTCTAGGTGCTACTTTGAATAAGTGTGTACTTAAATGAATGAACAAAGTGTCAGTATACATTAGCTATTTAATTTCATTTTCGTCCTTAAATTTGATAAATACAAACTTACAGAAGCCTTTTTGAAATAAGCTTCTGATTCATCAAAATGGACAGGCTTTAGAAATATTTTATTTGTATTTGCCTTATATTTGGACACAAATATGGTTTGTTTAATACAATTTCAATAAAAACAGGAAATTTTTTTTGTAGAACCTGACAAGTTATAAAGATTATTTGGAATCATGAATAGATATTAGAATGAAGCTTTCCTGAATGTGCTCTGCTCCTGCAATATCTTGCAGTTGTCATAGGAACATCTGTCTCATCTTCAGCTGACCTTCACGGTGTTTCATTTTAGGACTAACAAGAAAGCACACAAGACCAAGAAGAATGGCTACTTGAGAGAGATAAGGCCATATTTTGAATCCCTCAGAGAAACCACAGTGGGGAAGCCCAGAAGCCAGCAGAGAAATGGAAGGACAAAAGGGAATGTATTCAAATTCATAAAAGTTTACAAGGAGAAAGATTAAAATAATCCCGTTAACATTTTGACAGATAGTGAAAACACACCAGAAACACGTAGGCACGATGTGGATGGAGACTGAAGTCTAATATTTTATATCGATCTAGAAGAATTAAGAAAACAATAAAAGCTTTGAAATAACCAATCAAAACTAACAAAGTTCAGAAATGGGGTAGCTAAGCCAAACTTATATTATTGAATTATTTTGTAAACAAGTTCTGAAAAAATTGTTCCCCTTTTGTTCAAAATTGGTTGGAAATCTTTAATCCAAGTACTCAGTGAATACAGCACTAAGAAACTTCAGCTTTTGAATAACTGGATGAAGAGCAATTATTGAAAACAGACCTTGCAAGCAAGAAGACATTGAAAATTATCTTGACAAAAGCAAGGGAGGAAGTGAACAAATCAAAGAATGAGAGCTCAGATGGTGTTCAGAATTTAATTCTGAACTTCTAGAAGTGTGATTTGGAATATCTTGGACTGTGAGAAGAATTTTTGATGAAGTTCCTATTTTAATTGGATAAATTTATGTTCTGACTGGGACAAAATGAAACAGAAAGGCCTATGATTTTCCAGCATATATATTTGGTTAAATATTCAAAAGAATCATAATAGAATGAACTGATTTAAAATAATTTTTTTCTTATACATTTTTTTCCAGAGACAGAAGATTGGAATAAATAGTAAAAGACAGTATCTGGAAAATATTTTGGTAAAATAATTACACATTTAACATTTTTTAAACAGATAAGAAAATCCTCCAGTTAGCAGAATTTGCTCTGAACTTAGCAGGTAACCTAAAACCTGAAAGGAATATTTTCTCAAAAACTGTTGGGGTTACATAGAAAAATCAATCAAAGATCTCATTAAATATAAAGTTATTAATCACAAATTAATTTTTTTAAGATTCCAGTCAATCTTGTAACAAATTATATACAAGATCACATTGAAAAAAAAAAATTTCTGAAAAATACCAGTCACAGCTTATAAGAATCAGATGTGGGTAAGAAATAACTCTGAGTATTACCAAGATTAATTATTTCCCTTTTATTATCACTTAATGCTGAGAGTGAAAACAGATTTTAAAGATTTGCTTTAATATATACACTGCTGCTATAAACTAAAGGTTTGTGTCCCATGCAAATTCATATGTTGAAAACTAATTCTCAATTTAATAGTATTTGGAGGGTCTCTGGGATGTTATTAGATCATGAGGGTGGACTCCACACGATAGGATTAATGTTCTTATGAAAATGGCTCCAGAGAGCTCCTTCAGCGCTTCTGCCATGTGAGAACACAGAAAATAGCAGTTTCTGGACCAGGGAGCTGCTCTCAGCAGACTCCCAATCTGCTGGCGCCCTGCTTTTGTGCTTCTCGGAATCCAGCACAATGAGAAATAAATGTTTGTTGTTTATAAGCCACCCAGGATATGGCATTTTGTTACAGCACCTGGAACAGACTAAAACAATGTACACATTGTAAAAAATATATTATTTTATTTTTCAGAAAGAATTTGATTTAAAAAATCATATTGAATAGGACTTTCCATAGCTTCAACCAATATAATAAAATTGAGTTACCTATGAATAAGCAAATATTTCTAAAATTTATATAATTTTATTTTTGGTGCCTTCTTTCATCCTCATAACTGTCCCAGTTTGGAAAGTAAGTTATAATTAACCTATAGTAATTAATATGGTGTAGTATTGGATGACAAACATATTCATAAAGACCAATGGATGGGATGGAAGATACAGAAGCAAAAAGGTATATTTCCTATGTGGATGCTTGGTTTACGAGAAACAGCCATACAATTTGATAATTGATATCAGTACATGGTTATGAGATAATTGTATTAACATGTGGAAAAAGTGAATATCAACTCTAATCTTATAAAAAATCAACTGTGAGTTGATTAAAATAAGCTGTAAAAGGGAAAGTTATAAAACTAAGAACATAGAAAAATAACTTCATTACTTAAAGATAGGAAGTAATTGTTTAAGTAAGACACAAGAAATACTACCCATAATTTACATTATTTAGGTATTAATGGATTAGTATCATAATATATAAAAACTACTTAAAACTTGAGACAGAGAAAGAAAGAGAGAGAGAGAGAGAATAAGAGAGAGATGGAGAGACAACATAGACAAGAAAGACATAAAACCCAAAACCAATGTGCAAAAGCGTAAAGAGGTACTTCAGAACAAAAGAAAATTCGCTTGGTTAATAAACATGTGATAAGGTGCTTAATCTCACTTATCAGAAAAATACAAAGGAAAATGACAATTTCAAACAATTACATATCAACAAATTGATAACAACTGTTTTTATTTCTTTCTAAATCTGACAATATCAAGTGGAGTGAACATATAAAGCAACAGGAATTCTCATACATTTTTGGTGGGAACGTACAGTGATACAAATAATTCAGATGACAGTTAGGCCTATCTTCTAAATGTAAAAACATGCATATTTGGTGACCCAGAAATTCAGTTATAGATATATGTGCTAGAGAAATGTGTGCTCTTCATATAAGATATACTCATATTATCGATTTTTTTTTTTTGTAGTTTCCTTGGGCTGTAAACAACAAAAACAAAAAATGTCCCATCCGCACTATAATGGATAAAGTGTGATCTATTCATAAATTAGAATATAATACATTAATGACAATGAATATACCACAACTGCAATCAATATTTTTCATGAACCATGCAAGTATAATATTGAGCTATAGAAGCCAGTTAAAGTATTGTCTGCTATTTAATACTATTTAAGTAAGATTCAAAAACAGACAAAGCCATGGTACATTGTTCAGGGAAGCATATAACTGGTAAAATTATAAAGATATATAGTAACTAGATAGTAGTTATCTCAAGTGGGAAAAAAGGAAGGCCCACTCACCCTTCATTCTCATTCCAACATAAACTCTTTTGTATCCTCCATAGCTGAGCTTGGAATCCAGGCCTTCTCAACCAGTATCACATCTGATTAAAGGAAGTGATTGTTTAATAGATAGGCCTAAACTTCAAAGAACCAATGTGGTTCAATCTTAGGATTTTTTTAGAACTTCTGGGAAAAAAGAGCAGTACATAAGCATGGATCTGCTGGTGACCACATTGCCATAGTAAGAAAAATGACTGTGTGATAGGAGACCCAAAGAGAGGAAAACAGAGCTAGAAATAGAAAATGTGTGACTGTGTGTTCAGCAGATCATGATTTTTGAATCTGAATTAGACAAAATAAAACCTATATCTAGAATTGACTGTTATTTGAGCTAGTAAATTGACTTTTTGCTTAGGAGCGTTTGAAATGATTTTTCTATTCCTTGCAGCTAAGATATCTGACACTCTGTAAGTCATCAAACTGTGACATCTCACAATTACCTCTTCTAGTATGTACATCTGACTACTTCTCACACTTGCATGTGATACACAATTAATTAAAGCCAAATCATTTATATTTGAAATGCAGGCAGCAAAGATGGTCTTAAACCCAATTGTTTTCCTTTAAGCATCATCTAACCCTTTGGCACTAGTTTCTGGTTCCTGCGATCACCCACACAAGTCTCATCGTACACTGTCATGACCTTCCCTTATTTTACTACTTGAAGCATAACAAACACAAACATCACATATTTAGTGAAGTTTTTGATCATACTTAGGTTTAAAACTATCTTCATAGAGCCACTTGCCCAATGATATATCCAATAAGGGATTAATATCCAAAATATATAGGAATACATATAACTTAATACCAAAAAGACAAACGACCCAATTAGAAAATGGACAGAGGACCTGAATAGACATTTCTCCAAAGAGGACATACAGATGGCTAAGAGACATATGAAAAGATGCTCAATGTCTCTAATCAACACAGAAATGCAAAATAAAACCACAATGAGATATCACCTCACACCTGTCAAAATGGCTATCATCAAAAAATTAACAAACATCAACTATTGACAAGAATGTGGAGAAAAG
>NW_011889017.1:238719-246358 GCF_000151845.1 Pteropus vampyrus
GAGGAGGAGGCAATATAACCATGGAGACAGGGATTGGAGTGACGTAGCTGCAAGCCAATGAATGCCTGGAACCACCAGAAGCAGGAAGAAGCAAGGACAGAATGTACCCTCCAGTCTGCAGAAAGATCATGACACTGCCTAAACCTTGATTTCAGACTTCTGGCATCCTAATTGTGAGATAATAAATTTATTTTGTTTAAGCTACCCAGTTTGTGTTAATATATTAAGGCAGACATAAGAAATTAATACTGAATATTGATGAAAATCCTATAGGTAGCATCATACTTAATGGAGACTATTGGACACTTTCCCCTAAAATAATGAACAATGAAAAGTTATCTGAAATCACCACTGCTATTCATCATTTTAACTGGATGTTGTAGCCAGTACAATAATGCTACAAAATAAAAGGCAAGAAAAGGAAGAATTAGAATTATTTTTACTTGCGTATAATGTGATTATGTATATAAAAAACTCCATAATATATAAAAAATTTCTAGAACTGAAAAGGAAATTTAGCAAATTTACAGTATACAAGGTCATTATAAAGTACTCAAATGTATTTCTATATACTAGCAGCAAATAATTGGAAAATAAAATTCAAAAATTCCATTTACAGTAGCATAAAAATAAAACCATTTAGGACTAAATTAAATGAAAGACATGCAACTCTTGTACCCTGAAAAAAAAATCTATAAAACATTGCTGAGATTGAAGAAGATTTAAGTAAATGGAAATCTGTTACCTGCTCATGGATTAGAAGACAAAAATCATTAAAATGTCAAATGCCTTCAAATGTATCTATAGATTGGATGCAATCCCAATAAAAATTCCCACAGGCTTTTTATAAGATACTATTTAATTCTAAAATAAAAAAGGAAATGCAAAGGATCTAGAATAGCCAAACATAGATTGTAAATCTGAGAGATTTACATACCTGATTTTGAAACTTACAATAAAGCAAAAGTAATCAAAGAGAGTGTAGTATTAGGAAAAAGATAAAGGAGTAGATGAGCAGAACAGAACAAGGATTTTAAAGTGGAAAAAAAAAATTTTAAACAAATGGCATCGAAGCAACAAAATGGAGAATGGATAGAGAGAAGAATAAATAAATAAATTATGTCATATTCATACAACAAAATGCTTTTTACCAATAAGATGAAACTAATGATACATGCATCGATATGGATGAATCTCAAAAACATTGTCCTGACCCATACACAAAAGAGACACACTAAATGGTTACATTTATATGAAGTTCAACAACAGAAGCAACAACAGACAACTAATCTATAGTGACAGAAATAAGAACAGTGGTTATCTACAGAAGGGAAGATTAACTAAAGGGGAGAAAATGAAACTTCCTAGCATGGCAAAAATAATTTATATCTTGAGTGGAGAAAGGTGTATTTTAAGTCAAAATTCATCAAATTTTATAATTTTTAAAAATCTACATGAAAATAGTGAAATGAGAAAAATATGAAATAAGACAAATATTCAAGTGGAATAGAAGGAAAATATACTCACAAAATAGCATGACTTAGAAGTTTGCCTTCCTGCAATAATGTAATAGATTGTTTTAAAAAAATGCTTCCATTGAAGATATCCCAAAATATATATATTTTTTAAAAAAGGGTGGGGGAGTTGTAAAAGAGTGAGCTTAATATTTTGGTATCATCTTTCCCATCAGAATATTGTTCATTTAAAATCTGCAGCTGAGAAACTTAATTAAGTAAAAAATGACAGCTGAGAGGCTAACAAGTTCAGCAGAGCTTTAGGTTGTTGCACAGGATTTAAGAGACAAAAATTAGATGCAGCATAGGACAAGTATCTTCTTTATAAGGTCCTCTAGGAGTTCTTTTTTATTTCTAGGATTTATCCCACTGTTACTGAAGACTTTTAGGAGTCAGAGGGTACATTCAAATGGACTCAAGCCTACCTTTTTGTACTAACTCTCTACATCTGAAACAAACCATTGATCTCCAGTCAGTCTGGAGCAGGGCAAGCAGCAACAAAGAGCTTTCCATTATCTCCAGGACTTCCACTGGGGCTAAGTCATACCGGTATCAATCCCAACATCTGGATCCCAAGCTGATGCTGCCGATGCCAACATTACTGTTGAATTTTGTTTTCTACTCTCCAATGCTGCCTTCCACTCTGTTTCTCCTGAATTAGCTTCATTAATTACAAGAATCTAGGAGTATTATTTAACTTTTCATGGAAGTCTCTTTTTAGGGGGGAGGAGGGTGTGTAAAATACTTTATTCAATATATAGAGAGTTTGTTTCCATAGCAGTTTTATCTAACCAGGACTATTTTCTAAACTCCACATTACAACAGAGGTACTTTATTTTATTTTATTTTATTTTTTTGCAGTTTTTGCTATGGAAAAAAATAGATGTCAAAATTCTGGGAACTCTCCATATCACTACATACTAGGTCAAGTGCATTGTGCATCAGTTTATAAACAGAAGAATTTGAGGGTGTGTGAGCAGATATAATTCTTAATGCCAAGCCCTGCAAACTTTCCATTTATATCTGTCACATCTCCTGTCTGGGGCCTGTCATTTCTCTGAAATTTCAGTGACATATTGTAACGCTGACTCAAAATTCTCCACTCCTTTTTCTGGCACTGTATTTCTTACAAATGTTTCTGGATTCCAGTAACATTAGTTCAGAACTGTGCTTCAGAGCCAATTCCACAGTAGATAACCAGCCCTGAGGATCTCCCGAGTCAAGGAAAAGGGCTTTCATTACACTGCAGGCAGCTTCCACAGTCATCCTTTCCCATGGCTAAACGAGTCCAATTTCTTGATGAAAGTTTTCACTCTCAAGTTTGGTTACACTCCAATTTCCACATTTTTCTGTCACCACATGGTTTCTTAGCTTTTCTCTAGTAAATTCACACAGGGCTCTCAGGCCTGGCTCTCCACCTGAAACTGTCTTAAAATATACATCTCATAAAAGTTATAAATAAGATCTCAAAAGAATTTTCATAATAACATCACTGACTTTGAGGTAATGTATTAAGAGTCATCAAAGGTCCTGCCTGACCTGTCTCAATTTCTGATCACTTCACATCTAAGGAGTTAACAGGCATGTTAAGAGTCCTTTCTCGATTCACTTCTAGGGGATCATTTAATCTAAAGGGTATCTAGGTATTTCATCTTAGTACGAAAATTTTATGTGAAAAAGTACATGTCACTGAAGACTACTTCAAGATTGAAAATATTTAGCTCTAAGTACCTCTTCCATAACTTTGAAAATCCAAGATGTCTCTAGAGTTTCCCTGAACAGCTTAATCTTTTTTACTTTTTAACGGTAAAAAAAAAAAACAAACTTAATCTTATTTTTTACTTGCCCTGCTTCTATGTCTGTGCGTTGGTTACACTTCCGCTCAGCTTACAAAGGTGTCAATCAATGTGCCCTTTCTACAACCATACTTTGGATGTTATACATTCCTAAATAAAAGTTTATAGGGAGGGTTTGATGAGAGGTTCAATGAAGCAATGCATAGCCTTTCACCATCTCCCTGGCTTTCCTACGGCTGTACTTTCGTTCCTAAAGCTTCTGCCTACGCTCTGTTCTGGGTTAAAAACCCTGAGAATTAACTGTGTCTGTTTGCCATTACTGGCTTTAGGTATCTGCCTCACCTTGTTGGTTATCCTTCTAGAATTTTTTTAAAGAAATTATTGTTCATTGACACTTGTTGAGCACCAAATATGCAAGAAGTTTTGCTTGGTGAGTATTATGTAGGATTCACTCAGGAATTTCCCTTCAAGTTAGGGAAGTGCTCAATTCTTTATCTTCTCCTAATTTTCTCAGTGCAGTTGTTACATTATTGACTGCACTGATGACTTAGATGCTCATACCAATTATTCCAATGGTATATTCTCCGGTATCCTAGATGCCTAAATTTCCCCTACTCAGTCTTCTCAATGAGCTCAGAATGTAGTGACCAACTCAAGACCTCATACTCTTACCCCACCTGCAATTCATTTTTTTCCTTTGCTGTTTGCATTGAATAGAAGAAGAAATAGAATTGTGTTGGCTTGTTCTATTACATATTTATGCTTTCTAAATTTAATTCTGCCTTTTTCTATCATTTTATAAACATTTTACTCATCCTATTCACTTCTAGTCACAATTCTCAAAGCAGTTATTCTATATTTTAATTTTTCCACTTAATCTTTTAATTCTTCCGAATCCAATTTCTAGCAGAGGGTCCACATGCTATATAGAACTCCAAAGCAGAGTAACAATCCCAGCCACATACAATCCACTCTTCTTGAATATTCACTATTCTCATGACATCTTTGAATATTACCCTCTCTTGCCAGAGTGTTCTCAACTGTTAATACAAATGGTTTCTCTCAAGCACTATGGGGTGGTTGTGTAAATTTAAAGAATCTTTCTGGAGATCTGTTTGGCAATATATGTCAAAATGTAAAATGAGTACTACATGTAATTCAAAAATGGTGTTTTCTATGAAACAGTCTAAAGGAACCATTACTAAAAGGAAAAAATGTTATGTATGAGATTGTTCCTTGGAATTTTTAAAATGATAGTAACAAGTAAAAGAAAGAAAAAGCATGAACTAATTGTCTTTAAAAAAGACTGGCTATGTAAATGATGAAGTGTACATATGCAGCAGAATCAATTTTTATCAATTTACTGCTATGCTTTCAAGACTTACAGTTCTTATGATCCTGTATAATAGACATTTTTCACATTTTGGATGACCAGTATCCAGTCTCCTTTCTGTTAATATCTGGATAGTTTTGAGAGGTAATAGCTGTCTTCTATAGAAACCAAAAAGGCTTGGTCCTCATTTTCCCAGTGGCATAATCAAGAGGCACATATAAGGCAGTCTTGACCAGCTGAGTGCTGTTTTACAGGATTTTGGAATGTGAGCTGATAATAATGGATGGTTTGTAAACAAGTTCATTATGGTTTAGTGCAGAATACGACGCAGTCCTGAACTTCTCTGTGGTGAACTGCAACCTGATGTTGAGTCCTCGTTTCCCATGCTTGAATGTCTAGCTCCTATTAAATGCATATTTTTCATGAATACACACAGTAGATGGTCAAATGTATATACTTGAGAGACAACTAACAAATTTCTGTTCTATTTCATCCATTTATTTCCTGAAAACTTTTTCTAGATGAGTCTATTTAAAGGTATGCTTCTTAATTCTTTTGTTTTATTGCAAACTATTATCTGTTAGTTGCCATGCCAGTTATATTTTGCTCTATAAAATTCTAGTTCCTGTTTTTTTCTTGCTACGAGCTAGAACACAGTATTTATTGTATCAGGTGTTGTGATAAATAATACACTTCTTTGTATGTTGTGTTGCCACATGACAATACCAAAATTAAATATTTGTCTGATGCCTAACAGTTTACAAGCCATTTAGAATACATTATATTATTTACTACTAAAATAATTCTATAAAGGCAAAAACTATTATTTTTCCTTTTTCGATTCTTTTTCTTTTTTCCTATTTGTGGGTGAAGGAACTGAGCTCCTGTAAATTTGTGAATTCCTCTGGGTCAAATAGGAGGTGGTAATTTCTGGAGGACTGACTGAAACCTAGTTCCTTTGTTCCCATAAAAATTCATCTCCTCACTACAACTAAATGTGAAGCCCATGTTTGAAATAAAGTACAATTTTTAACTTTATGTGTATTTAAAACAATTTGCAAAGAAAAGAAAATGGGCAACTCTTATCCCTAGTCTTCATATACCATTACATTCTTCTCTGCATGTCTGAGAGGAGGTGATAACTCTCACATTTAAACTTTACTGCATTAAAGGACAGTAGCTGTTAGTTTATTTCCTATTAGCATTCATCTTCTAGATTTTCCTCTCTGACTAGAAATATCACTTCAACTCCACTCACCATGGCAACAAAACAGCTGAAGATTCTTACAGCTTGCCTAGTGAAGAAAAATACTTGAAAATATCCTTTGATGCTAAAATTGGTTTTGTTTTCACAGTATCACATGAAGCAACTGAGGATGAGGGATACCACCATACATTTCAGATGGATTCACCCAGTAGCAGTGTTGAGGGTCTATAAGAAATAAAAAGGAAGAAGAAAGGAAGGGAGGGAGGGAAAGAGGGAAAAGTAAGGATGAAGGAAAGATAGGTGGAAGAACTACCCTATGTTTATATACCTGAACAGGCATTTATACATACATGTGCTCCCACAAACCACCCTTCTTTTATATCATTGCACTCTCTTTGTTGATGTTTATCTGGCTGTCTCCAATTAGACTATAATTTCTTTGAGAGCAGAGATCAATCCTTAATCATCCTTGAACCACCATCATTCTTTTAAAGTACATGTTAGTTTAAAGAATAAATTAAGATTTTAAAAGAAGAATAAAAAAACATAGAAACTGGAGAATAACTTCAAACAACTTTAGAATCTTGGCATAAAAGGAATTGTTAAGAATATTCTTTTTCTTGAATGTATTATTTGTGGCAAAACATGTTAATCAGGCTATTTTCCTCTTTCTCTCAAGACAGGCAACAAAGCCTTTCTGTCATAGAGTATTTGCTCAGAGCATTAATACCTAATCGAATTAAACTAAACATATTTGGAAAGGTAAATATCTTGCCAAACAAGTTAGGTGATAGATTACAAAAGCATATTGAAAGGAAGATGATTATTTTTTTCTCATGGTTAGTTCTTGTTTATGTTATAACTGAGATTGGATTACATCCTTGAAAAATGGCTAAGTTGAAGATATGTATTCAAAAACACTGCTTTGTTTCTTGTGCAAGAGAAAGTTTCCTGAGAGCTTAGTTTTCAGAATCTGATGGCCATGTGGATGATTCTCTGTTCTTGCCTCCTAGTCATCAACAAACACTGGTTTCTATTTTGGGAGCAGTATATCACTGGTATGCTGTCAAATGTTTAACAATAGCAACCCAGGAGAAAAAATAAAGTCCACGTTTGTAGAGTTTGCCAATTTCTACGGTGTAAGTACTCTTAACTTGACCAATTTCAAGCTGACAACACAATGTTACCAAATACAGAGTTGGGAAAAAACGTCCAGTGATATGCCATGATGTAGTAAGTAGTTCCACCACAGAAATAGAGTAGATGTAAATAATCTCAAGAGCATAAATAGTAGTAAAAATAAGTGATGAGACTTGAGTTTTTGTTAAAATATCATTTATTTAACTATAAATTTATATAATTTAATATGGAATAAATGTTGTGTTAAAACTTTAACAATCGTCCATCATGAGTGGGCAGGAGCCCACTGGAGCACATCATGGGATACTGGCTCTGTAGTTCTGTCTTAGATTACAATGACCCAGGCGTATGTTGCCTGATTCCTTAACATGGCATCTCTTGGCCTGAGTGAAGAGGTATACAACTTTCCTCTCTTTGTACAACCAAGACAAAGATACACAGCCGACAGGCATGCTGTGTACTGTATCTGTAAATCTTCCATTTGTATAAACAAAGAAAATTAAATTCACCAAAAAGAAGTTACATGACTTGCTCAAGGTCAAGGTCAAATGGCAATTGAGTAACAAACTAGTATAAAGCCCAAGTTTCCTGATGCTAACTGTGGAGCTATGTTCATGTGTCACCTCCATTTATTAAAACTAAGATTAAC
>NW_011889017.1:247618-249098 GCF_000151845.1 Pteropus vampyrus
ATTGAGTAACAAACTAGTATAAAGCCCAAGTTTCCTGATGCTAACTGTGGAGCTATGTTCATGTGTCACCTCCATTTATTAAAACTAAGATTAACGACAAAAAGTACAGTTAGTATAGTGCAATGTTCCCACATTCTCTCACCATTCTGCAGGAGCAGTTTCTGTTGGGTAGAGCTGACCGCACCAAAGAAGTTTATCAGTAAAAGGATCCAATCCTCAGCATTGGTCTGCGTATTATAGAGAAAGAAGAGCAGAGAACATGCAATCTACTATATGACAATGAGAGTTTCCTACTGAAAAAATAACCTTGTTCATCAAATCAGTTTGTACATGCTGAGTCAGATTTTAGTGGACTCCTGAAAGGGAAGAGGAATTGTACCTCTAGAGCATTTCACATGTGCCTTTCTTCATCTGACACCAATGTAGGAGATTCCTCAGTTAAAGAAAACTTGGCTGTACCCGTTTCTTTTCTCCAGCTAGATTTTAGCTTTTCCAAGTCATCTAATATTCCTGAATGGTGTAGACAAATCCCAGAAGTTCTTGGATTTCCTTATGAGATAGGTAGTAGGGTTAAGATCTGCTTGTGGGGTCTGAAATGTTGAAGGAAATGAAAGAATGACTTCACAGTCAATTCTGTGTCACTGATAGCCTGGCCAGAAGGTAGAAAGTGGAAGTGGAGGTACCTGAGGAAGAGTCTGCAGAACCAGAAAGCACTCAGGTGTGTAATGTGAGCATTGGAAGGCGACCAGGCTTTCATCAAGCTAAAAGGAAAAGGGCTACATATTTTACTAGCTGCTGTCTTTAGAAGAAATTCCAGCAGAATGTCCAGGAAGTGACTTTAACCTATACTTTACAGAGAAGAATAGTTACAAAATACCACAGAATCCAACCATAACCCCTACTCTTCTGCTGCTATGAGATACAGCAAGCTCCCTCATATACCTGGACATCATCTTGGGCAGAAGAATAAGTCTGGGGTAATGTTACAGACTGAATTTGTTTCCCTAAGAGCATTGAGCAATTCCTCAAAGGACTATTTGAATTATTCCATGGGACTTAGTTTAATACATTAAAGTTAAAGTAGATTTTCCCATTTCCTAGTGGTATGGGAAAGAAATCTATTTCAAATAAGAGAGAAGAAAAGAAGTTACGTTTACTTTGTATATTTGAGTATGATATTAATAACTCATGACTTTTCCATAAAATATTATTAGCAATCCAAGGCAAGTTTCCATATGAGGTGGTACCAATCTTAGTCCACCCACTTTGGTGTGCAAGACATTAAATTTTCTCTATTCTTTTGATTTATTACCATTTAAGCATCCTTCAAATGCTGGTGGGAACCAATTAATATATTAAAGATCCTCTTTAAAAAAAAAATCTTCCATTTGTATAAACAAAGAAAATTAAATTCACCAAAAAGAAGTTACATGACTTGCTCAAGGTCAAGGTCAAATGGTGATTGAGTAACAAACTAGTA
>NW_011889017.1:249148-252779 GCF_000151845.1 Pteropus vampyrus
TAGATTTTCCCATTTCCTAGTGGTATGGGAAAGAAATCTATTTCAAATAAGAGAGAAGAAAAGAAGTTACGTTTACTTTGTATATTTGAGTATGATATTAATAACTCATGACTTTTCCATAAAATATTATTAGCAATCCAAGGCAAGTTTCCATATGAGGTGGTACCAATCTTAGTCCACCCACTTTGGTGTGCAAGACATTAAATTTTCTCTATTCTTTTGATTTATTACCATTTCAGCATCCTCCAAACGCTGGTGGGAACCAATTAATATATTAAAGATCCTCTTTAAAAAAAAAATCTTCCATTTGTATAAACAAAGAAAATTAAATTCACCAAAAAGAAGTTACATGACTTGCTCAAGGTCAAGGTCAAATGGTGATTGAGTAACAAACTAGTACATAGCCCAAGTTTCCTGATGCTAACTGTGGAGCTATGTTCATGTGTCACCCCCATTTATTAAAAACACTCACTGGACTATTACTCATTTGTTCCAAGCCCAGAAATCCTATTCTTTTAGAGAATTCACAGGAGACTTCCTGTCTCTCACCAGCGGCTCATGTATTTAATTGGTACATTTTATAAGTCTTTGAATGCAAGACATAGAATGACCAAAATCAGATGTCAGGAGGAAAAAAAGGTTTTTTCACCAAAGTTCCTCTCCTCTCTACACAAGAAAACATTAATAAATAATCCAGATATTTTACCTGCACTGATTCCACAGCTCTCGGCTGGTGAAAGTACCTGGGGTGAAAACATCTTAGACAAAAGTCTTTACAGAGAGTGTTCAAATTCTAGAGAGTAGGATTTTTTATTTTCTCATTTTTCTTCATCCACTCTTGTTGCATTCTAATAATATAATGTCTTTTATTTCTTCTTTTTGGGATGGTTTGAGATTTTCTTTGTTGATTTTTGTGACTATTTAAGGATGAATGTTCACTTTGCTGACAAGAGTCAATAGTGGGTAAGGTACGAGTAAATCAACCAGTGTTGAACTATCTAAAAGATACAGATTGATTAGCACTCTACCAGCAGGTAGCCAAGAGATAAGTGATATTTTTACAGACAAGGTAAATGTTTGGCCCTAAAATTCTTCACTTGCAAAAAAACAAAGCTGCAGATGACTGTTGATATGTGAGTGAATAAAGGTCACCCTCAAAGCTTAGGAGTTTCTGGTACATCTAACTTAGTATGTTAGGTTTTAGAAATCCTATTAGTAGTCAAATCCGAATCCATGCCAGAGAACATCTCACCTGGATCAAGTGTGCTTCATTTATCTATGAGATATCCTATGCAATTCATCACCATGGGGCAATAGTGCCCTCACACCTGAAAAAGTCCTCTTCCATCACTCACAGACTCAAGTTATACAATCTAGCCTGAAAAAAATTCATGAATTTAGTATCTGAGAACCAAGAACAGGGACAAGTTTCTAGACAGCTTCAAGAGTCATGTTTAAAATGCCTGCAACCGATATGCCTGAAAAGATATGTAGTATCTTTGGGCTTCTGGATGGGCATATGGTCACTTGATAAAAAGGTATATTCTCCATTTTCAGGGTACAGATTACATTATATTAAATAGGTCTTTTTATTCATCAAATTATCCAGGTAACATTTATCATTATTTTGTCCACACACCGTGCCATAAGAAATTGCCTACTGTGTTGTTTCTGTCTCTTTTTTTCCTTAAATTTCCTGTTGCTTTTGTTTTATAAATGTTTATCTTTTATTGCTTTATAACTGTTAGACTTTTGTTGTGGATTTCACACTTAATCGATGTAAATTGTCCTTCTTTGTATCCTATAGTGTTTAAAAACTCTAAATTTAACACTCTGATATCATGACCCCTGCTTTCAAATTGTGCTTGGCATGCTTTAAACATCTGATTATTCTCAGTATTTCTGAATCATTGTTTTAGTGACCTACATGCTATAATGTATATAGCTGCCTTTTATTCTATAATTCCATTTGGAGGTGTTTTTATTTTAGCAGATGAGTAAACAATTAAAGTTTCTCGATAACTGTGGCTATACTTGGTTCTGTATCAATATTTTATGTAATTTTTTATTGCTTTTTCTTATTTTTTAACATATTACCTTTGTTGTAATGTGTGAGTTTTTCTTCTGACTGTTTAAAATTTTTGTAATTTTATTCTATTCATCGGCTTTATAACTAAAACTTTAACTTATATACATCCTCTAGTTTACTTTTCTCTAACTCTTATCAATTAATTATATAAATCCAAAATGAATACTAGAATTTTCTTACAAATAAATAATGATAATTAGGAATTATGGAGAAATATTAAGTTAATTTAGTTACAAGATTTCTTTCTTCAAAGTATTACCTCTATATTAAAATATTACTGGTATCCCAGAACAACTGTATATTTTTCTAGACATTTCTGTAAGTGCTCAAGCTTGATAGACTAAGAATGCTGGAAGTCGTGAGTGTAGCTTCAGTGAATTTTGATACTATGAAACATGGTAGGTCTGAATGAAAATAACTTAGAGCTGTGATTAACATAATTTGGTTTTGTTTGTTTTGCTGACTCTAATGTTCTCGCTATGCCCATTTTTCCTTCAATTTCTCATTCTTCACTTTCTTTTCCTCACATTCTTTATCTAGATGAATCTACAGCTTATATTGACTGTTTCCCCTTTACTTCTTGCCTCTCCTCCCCGACACTTGTCATTATTTATTGAGTCATAGTGTCCATCACACTTACCAATTCCACCTTATAAAGATAATTTAAGGAAAATTATAGTAACTGAAGAGGAATTGGAACATCAGATACTCAGTCCATACTCAGGATCAAACTGTGGTTCTCAAACAATCAATACTGCTGAGGCCTTCAATTCTAATGAACCACCGGAGGAGCATCAGATTTTCTTAAAATTGTGTGCATATATTAGCTTAGTGTAAACTGGTAAAAATGCCTCCCTATTAGTCTATTTCAACACAATTTATTGAGAACTATTATTTACCAGGTCTGGGTGTAAAATTTCAATGCCTATAAATTAAGGTATTTAGCAAATACTAAAAAAAATAAATAAATAAGTAAAAAGAAAATTGTGTGCATATAAATGCAAGGAAAAAGCTGAGCAAAATCACAATAATATATATATTTTTTTAAATATCAAAGCAAAGAACAAAAGTTGACTACTCAGAATTTTAAGTCATTACTCTTGAATACTTAGTGTAGTATGGCTTAATGAGAAAACCAAATAATGTATTCATTGCTGAGAAATAATTTTTAGAAAAATAAAAATATTTATTCTTTGATTCATCTATCTATCCAGGGATTAACTAAATATAAATTGAATGTTAACACTAATCTAGAGAATGAGTGTCATAAATCTGAATATGACATAGCTTTTTGAATACTTACATATTTTTAACTATAAAAGTATTCAATGTATTTACAGAAAATGTATAAAAATGACATAGAAGCAAAAAATATAGTAGATACACATGTAAAATTAAAATTTCATTCATTGTATTATATATCCTTCCATTTTTTGACTCATATAAAAACATAAATATATATTAAACTTTTATAATATATTTATAGACTCTTAACTCTTCTTCACTTGCTCTAATATTCACTTCTTTTTCCACATAATTAAA
>NW_011889017.1:255559-258121 GCF_000151845.1 Pteropus vampyrus
GGAGGAGCATCAGATTTTCTTAAAATTGTGTGCATATATTAGCTTAGTGTAAACTGGTAAAAATGCCTCCCTATTAGTCTATTTCAACACAATTTATTGAGAACTATTATTTACCAGGTCTGGGTGTAAAATTTCAATGCCTATAAATTAAGGTATTTAGCAAATACTAAAAAAAATAAATAAATAAGTAAAAAGAAAATTGTGTGCATATAAATGCAAGGAAAAAGCTGAGCAAAATCACAATAATATATATATTTTTTTAAATATCAAAGCAAAGAACAAAAGTTGACTACTCAGAATTTTAAGTCATTACTCTTGAATACTTAGTGTAGTATGGCTTAATGAGAAAACCAAATAATGTATTCATTGCTGAGAAATAATTTTTAGAAAAATAAAAATATTTATTCTTTGATTCATCTATCTATCCAGGGATTAACTAAATATAAATTGAATGTTAACACTAATCTAGAGAATGAGTGTCATAAATCTGAATATGACATAGCTTTTTGAATACTTACATATTTTTAACTATAAAAGTATTCAATGTATTTACAGAAAATGTATAAAAATGACATAGAAGCAAAAAATATAGTAGATACACATGTAAAATTAAAATTTCATTCATTGTATTATATATCCTTCCATTTTTTGACTCATATAAAAACATAAATATATATTAAACTTTTATAATATATTTATAGACGCTTAACTCTTCTTCACTTGCTCTAATATTCACTTCTTTTTCCACATAATTAAATAGTTAATGTAATGGTTTTATAGTAATCTATTAAATCGATAGACCTAATTTAAGTAGTCTAGTACCGTTGGACCCTTAGACTGAGTCCTAGTCCTCCACATTATGAAAAATTTACTACTTTTCAGAATACACAGTTTTTCTAGTAAAATTTTGAGCTTTAATTAAACCCAATATGTAAATATCTATTTATAAATTATATACCACTTCACATATCTGTTTTTAATTTATGAAAGTAATTTAAATTATTTTTTCCAAAATTGTGTAAAGAACTGGATGGAAAATTTTTTAAAAACACATTTACTATGAAATATGACAGCCAAAAAACTTCTGCATTCTTTTTGCAGTCTACTTTAATTTTTTGCTACTATGATTATGGGTACCCTTCATTCCAGAGAAGGTACTGCTCTTCTATAAGGCATGACTGTTCTGGGGTTTTTGCTAAATGCCTCAATGAACCACTTAGAATTCTCTGATTGATCTGGCCATAGTTTGAACATGTTTTTGCCTTGTGTGAGCTCTGGAATATGTTCAGCTTACTATCCCTTGGTCATTTTTTACCTAGCCTTTTCAATGTCCACCCATTGTATGAATGGCCAAGTAGTACTCAGCAATGCCTCCATGATATTCCTATACCGATCTCTAGTGCTCTTTCACTGTGAGGCTCCTTCCTTTTGAAACTCTGTCTCACAACTTCCAGCCCCTCAGCCTTTCTAACTTCCTATCACCTCCTCAAATCCAATGAGCTGATGCTGTGCTCTGTCTCCATGCCTCCTCCTTTTGCTTCTGGTCCAAAAATTGCTCCAGGCAAAAAGATAGATAAACATCATAGGATTCACTTTATTCATTTGCTTCCTCTCAAGGATCACAGTCACAGGCTACTTATTATCCAGTGTCTGAAAACAGTTTCTTCATCGATTTTTCTCATTTTTCGAATTAGTTATGACAGTAGGTTAAGTCCAGTCCTTGTCACAACAACATAGCTAGGAGCAAATTTCTATCCATTTAAATTTAGCTAAAAACATAAAATTTACTGGACACATTTTTTGCTTGCACATGGTATCTGTTTTTATCCTTTCATCTTGCTTTGGTGCCATTTCCTTTTGGTTAGAGAATTACTTGGTCAATTCCTTCAAAATCGTACCCTGGAGAGTACACCTGCTAAGCACCTGCACATTGGGTTATATCATTCTTTTGCCCTCACATATAATTGCTATCTTGGGTGTATAAATAATCTTGGACTGCGGTTCTGTAACTGAATAATCTACGAATATTGTTCTACCGAGCTTCCTGTAACTTAATAACTCATAAATATTGTTCCACTGACTTCTAGCTTCCAAGATTACAAATAAGAATCCTGATGATATGATTTATGATCAATTTGTTGAAACACAAATAGCTTGACATTACTGCAAAATAGATGTCTGGCATGAATAGAGCTTTCAGGCAAAATGTTCTAGATCCTGACACTTACACTTAGTAGCTGAGTGGCCTTGGGTAAGGGTAAGTTACATAATATTTCTTTGTGCCTCATTTCCCTCACCTATAAAATGGTAGCACCTACCACAGGGTTAATGTGAAGATTAAATGTTTTTATATATAAAAAGTTTAGAATATTGCCTGCCACACACTGACTATTCAGTGTTAATAATATTATGTGAAACATCACTGCAAAGTCTCTTCGAAATAACCCGAACTAATTCATTCTTTTTCTTATAAATAGATTTCCTTTACCCACTAACCATTCTGAGAATAAGCAGCAATCACACACCCTGCTTCCCTTTGCAAACTGAAGCCCACATAAGGCA
>NW_011889017.1:258171-267522 GCF_000151845.1 Pteropus vampyrus
CAAATAAGAATCCTGATGATATGATTTATGATCAATTTGTTGAAACACAAATAGCTTGACATTACTGCAAAATAGATGTCTGGCATGAATAGAGCTTTCAGGCAAAATGTTCTAGATCCTGACACTTACACTTAGTAGCTGAGTGGCCTTGGGTAAGGGTAAGTTACATAATATTTCTTTGTGCCTCATTTCCCTCACCTATAAAATGGTAGCACCTACCACAGGGTTAATGTGAAGATTAAATGTTTTTATATATAAAAAGTTTAGAATATTGCCTGCCACACACTGACTATTCAGTGTTAATAATATTATGTGAAACATCACTGCAAAGTCTCTTCAAAATAACCCGAACTAATTCATTCTTTTTCTTATAAATAGATTTCCTTTACCCACTAACCATTCTGAGAATAAGCAGCAATCACACACCCTGCTTCCCTTTGCAAACTGAAGCCCACATAAGGCAACTCGATATTTCTTGTTTTCTATTATTTAAAAAAAGCCACTTTTGGTAGCTTAGCACAGCCATTTAAATGTTTGACTAATTGTTTTTGGAACAAATATGATTATATAAAGTATTGCTTATAATAGTTTAAATTTGGAAGCAATCATAACATCTAAATACTGATAAATAGTTGATATAGTCTCTCAACAAAATATCATAAAGCCACTATAAATTTTTTTTTCTAAAACTGATATTAATAAATTAGTTTTCTGGTGATATAACATTAAATCATAAAGGTAGAATTATACATAAAAGTATATATAATTTATATGCTATTATGAATTTATATATGTATTCAAAGAAGAGACACATTATAATATTGTACAGTGACCATCTTTGAGTAATAGCTTTATTTTTTGTAGTTAATTATTTTTTTTAATTTTTAAAAATAAACATGTTAATTTAAATTCAGGTAAGTTTTATAGGCCAAGTAATTCTAAGAAGTTATTTATTATCTTTCTATGCCTTTGACACTATTTGTCCTGTTGATCCTCTGTCTTATGTATCAACTCAACATTTTTGCAATATTCTGATGCACTGTATATGCACACACATATATATACATATGCACATATATGTATGTTTATGTGTGTATATATGTGTGTGTATACTATCATGTAAAAACTATAAAAATGTTTGATATATACCTATATTGTTGTTTGTTATATAGTATACGTAAGGTAATATGCTGTTATTTTATGAATCTATATAAGAATATATTTTTCATTCTCTTATAAAATTCTACTATGTGGTTTCAAAGTTACTTTGCTCTTTTTGAGACTTTCTTTTCTCTCCTATTATAAGCCTTTGGGACCATCCCAAGGAAATGGAAAAGATAATTTGTTTTTTATTGTGTGAAAATAGTGACAAATGAAATAAGACAACTTAAAAACAATCTTCTCTCTTGCAATAGTTTAAACTTGGTACATTTCATAACCAAAGACCAATCTTATTTGCAAAGGAAGAACAGAATTCCCCTGGTAATGACTTCTTGAATTGTGATTATCCATTTGATTCATGGCCAAATACTATCAGAATGGTTCTTGTTATAAGAATCACCAAATCTCCTCCACTATTTTCAAAATTTATTTTTAGCCCTAAGTTTGACATCAATTTATACCATCAAATCCCATATACAGATTTTTTTTCTTTTGGTCACAAATTTTCCATGATGAAAAAATGGCAAGGTTAAATGCATGGGATATTAAAGATTATTAATGGGTCATTTATGAAATTACCATGGTTTCTCTATTCTACTAATAATTTTCAGTGAAAAAGCAGTTCCAGGATGGTTTTCCAGAATTTGACAATTGCTATTTATTTTAATGAATCATTTTCTGCTGGGGGTACAAACATGGATGCAGGCTATTTAAATGTTCTTTTTCCTCCTGTTTATCCTCACCACTAACTCTACATCACATCTTTTTACTCGCAGAATACTGTAATAGACAGAACCCTATATGATTGATTGATAGGACAGATAGAACTAGTAATTATTGTGAATATCCACTCAGATATTTTACAACTTATTATTTGCTTGGATGAACTTTTGTGAAGTAGATTGTCTGCTTCCCTTTATAGACATTAGAAAATTAAGAATGAGACTAGGTAAGAGACTTGGCTGGAGTCACATAATTTTCTAATAAGGGAGCTACTATGTAGCTTCATGCTCATTCTAATGCTCATTCTATTTTTCCTCGCAGTTCAGTCAACCCGTTACCTCTAACCACTTAAATTCACCCCAAATCTTGATCCTAGATTAATGTTTCTAAAGCACAGTTCTAAGAATACTAGCCCATGGCTCAAATTCATCATGCACCCCATATGGTCTTTAAAGCTTTCTAAAATAAAGAGTAACAGGTAACTCTGCAAGGCTGGTCCCCAAACCAGCCTTGCAGAGTTACCTGTTACTCTTTTAAAACCTATGCCATATTTTCCAATCAAATCAATCTTTTTTTCCCTAAACATATTCTGGTCTTTTCTTGCCTTCATAGTTTTCTAATTCATTGGCTCAGAAGATAAAGCTCTCCTCTCTACAACTCTCAAAATGATTTCACTTGTTAAACTTCCTCACAAACACATCAGTGTAGCTTCTCTGATCACCTCTTATGTTTCACTGAACTCTTATGACACTTTTAGTTACAAATTATACTGTGAAAATATGCTCACTCATTGTGTTTTTATCTCCTACCTTGAACCAAAAAAAAAGTTAAGGTTTTCTTCAAAGGTGCCCAGAGTAACAATATTAGAAATAAAATAATTAAGAACGAACTTAATTATTGACTCATCCAGGTCCAAATTCATGAGGTTAGGTATCCTCTCATATCTTCATGTCCTCATATTCTCACAATATCTTATTAGAAGTATGGATTCAGAAAATGCCTGTTAATGTCATTTCATTTTTAAAACATTCCCTTAAAAATAAGGATAGGATAAAAACACAATTAACTGTTTTTAATATTTCATCCTTCTCTCTTTCACTCCTTTTTTTTTTTTTTTTTTTTAGTAATCAATGCCATCTTCAGAAGTCCTGCCTATTTCGAAATAGGAGAGAACTAGATCCTTATTTTTTCTTACTTAAACTCATTTTTACTTGCATGTGAAATGTCCACTTTAATGATTTTACCTTAATATTTAATTGTATAATGAATGAAAGAAAATATTCCTTAAATGAAGATGGACATGATCATTGGAAGAGAACTAAAAGTCCCTCCATCTCTGATGCCGTACTAGTAAATATGTTTGTAAATCATTTTGTGATGGTGTCAGGATGGGCATTATGAGGCTTGGCTGCATGCTTTCTTTACTTCCTTCTTTTCCTCCATGTACATAACCCAGAAGATTTCACAGTTCCAGAGACATTAATAGAGTATTCTCTCGTCAAACATTTGCACCCATCTTGCTGTGGATCCACCTCTTTCCCTCTTGCAGCAACTTCAGAGTACAGTTTTAATCCTATGCCCGCTATCTCTCTGGAAGGAAGAAAAGGAAATGGAAATCAGCCACTGGTCAAAGATGCCTGACTTAGTGGGCATCCACAAGGGAGAAGTCCATTGGCTACAGTTGCCATGCACCTTGCCCAAGGCCACACCCACAACCAAACACAGGTTGACTCAAGATTACAAAGGCCTGTCCAGCTGGTCCAATGCAAAACAAGTATGAAGGACCATTAAGCTTTCAGAGCCTAATTTCCTGTGTGTTGCAGTTTGGGTTTCCTGAGAAGCATTATCTGTGAGAGAGTTTAGCATGAAAGATGTTTGTTAAGATATGACCTTGGGACAAAAACCTATGGAAATAAGGGAAAGGACAAAATCAAAAGAAGTTAAATACCTTGGCAATTGTCCCTGAATGTGTATGTGTGCATGTGCCTGGTGCTTAAATTGTTTCTGCTCAAAGTTTTAACAGAAAATGACAATATTTCCATTTCCACATAACATTCTGAGGTTGCTGAATGCTGGGCTTACCTTGTGATCTTTGTGATGTGTTTAGGGAACAGAAGTCACGTCCCAAAGTGTCATTCATATAATTATGATCGAGGATGCCTGTTTGTACATTCGCTTGCTATCTGCCTCTGCCCCCAGGATGATAGCTATGTGATGTCAGGGACATTTTCTGACTGTCCAGCAACTAAAAGAGTTTATGTCACATAAAATTGTTAATAATTAACCATTAACAATTGTTGAATAAATTACCAAAGAGGTTTCAATATGACAGTGTACATAAAAACTATATATGTATACCCAACCTTTATTGTTTGGTGTTCATTTTTCATGACAATCTGCTCACAGTTTAAACAAATTAGGCAGCACATTGCCTGGAGACATTTTTGTTACATGATTATTGCCAGAATGGCAAATACTAAAAATTTAGGGTTATATCTGCAGGAAAAGCTGCTAAACTGTTTGCCAAGAATGTCAAAATTCAGCCTCTTGGCACTGAAGCACTGGCTAAAGAATATATAAAAGATTGGGCTATGCTTACCATTAGAGTAGTCCTCCCTTATCCACAGGGTATATGTTCCAAGAACCCCAGTGGATGCCTGAAACCACAGATAGTACTGAACTCTAACATACTATGTTTTTACCTGTATATACATACCTATAGTGAACTTTTTAATTTTAAAGTTTAAAATCTAATTTATAAATTAGCATAGAAAGAGACTGTCAACAATAATATAATAGAACAAATGACAATATACTATAATAAAAGTTATATGAATGTGACATATTAAGTAAAATAAGGGTTAATTGCACACAGCACTGCTATACCATGAGAATTTACCTGATAACCTAGATGGCTACTAAGTGACTAACAAGCAAGTAGTATGCTGGACAATGAAATGATTTACATCCAGGACATGATGGAACAGGAAAGCAGGAGATTTGCTACTCAAAATGGCATGCAATTTAAAACTTCTGATATGTTTATTTCTGAAATTTTCCATTTAATATTTTTGGACTGCAATTCACCATGGATAACTGAAATCAAGGAAAGCAAAACCATGGATAATGAGGAACTACTA
The DNA here is from genome assembly GCF_000151845.1 of Pteropus vampyrus. NCBI lineage: Eukaryota > Metazoa > Chordata > Mammalia > Chiroptera > Pteropodidae > Pteropus > Pteropus vampyrus. The sequence continues at coordinate 263,196 of NW_011889017.1, forward strand.
ACCACATAGCCCTTACCCTGTGGTACATCCCCGCTCTGTCCTTCTTTCCTTTACTGCAATTTAGCATTCACATTATCAGTATAGTTCATTTTGAACATTAAACTTAATAAGAGAAAGAATGTTAAATTCAGCACAATCATGACAAGCTTTTTCCAACAGCATTGTAAGAAAGCAGAAAGAATGATTTTAGGCTAGTTCATGTTCTTTCTATTAAATATAATATTTTCCAATAACAAATGTAATAATTGCTCATTGTAGAAAATGTATAAAAGTATGAAGAAAATAATTGCTTCCCTTATTCTTACTAGTAAGACAGAAATGTGATTTTCTTTTTTTAGCAATTAGGTATTTTTATGGCCTTTTATACATGTATGTCGGGGCTGGATTTCTCTATAGCATTTAAAGAATAAAAAGTGACACTTTTTAATTTATGTAATCAAACCAACTCTACCTTGAGAGCCCTCTCCTCAATGTCGAAGAGAAGCATAGTTTTCAGAGTTCTCTCTCAAGTCTTTTATCAGTGATATGTCGGTCCAGAAAGCCTGGAAGACCACTGGCCTCTGGTCATTGTACTGGTCTCCTTATCAATGGGCCTCTGACCTATGAGTGAAATCTGTTTGAGAGTGGACAGCTTCTTTAGAAATGCAACATCCTTTGAGCCAAACTTGGTCACCTGAGAACTTCACCTTAGCTCTAGGATCTCTTCAATTGGTTCCCATACCCATTCTTAATTACATTTTATATTTGTACCTAGTTTTCTAGTAAGTTTACAATTCCTAAAAGAAAAAAAATTTGAGCTATTAATCTGTACTTTCAGGACAATATTATCTTTCTCTTCTTCAAAAATATACTTTTATAAATCTCCTATTGAAGTTATTTAATTGATTAGTCTTCGAAATAAAAATCTTTTTTTACCAAATGCAAACCTATGGCTGCCTACTGGCCTGATTTCTGGCCATATCCTCTTAGGTCTCTCGATGGATGGCACACTGTTGTGCATTGTTCCTAAATGATTTCCCTGTTTCTGGAGGGTTTTATCTAGTGCCACTTTGCTACTTGAGATTGGATCGATTCCTGCCTCAATTGTCTGCGTGTCTAACATGCTGAATGAATGGCATATAAACCTCTTATTACTGTCATAAGATAAAAAGAGTTACTGAAGAGAGCACGTAAGCATTACCAACCTATTTTCCCCTCTTCGTCCATAGGTCACTGAGAAAGGAATGGCAAAGACTCAAAGTCAGTGGGCTTGAGATTTCTGAGAATGATGAAGCAGCAGGGATTCCCAAACCTATGCCAAGAGCCACAGAGAGATTGATGGATTTACCAACTAACAAAAGCAGTGTGTGAAGTATATAAGGTGACAGAAACTGTTGGATTGATAGTTTCTGGTGAAAAATGCAGACCAGAATGAAGGAAGGCTAGACGAGGGAGGGGACACAAGATGAAGGAGAGATTTTTGGTGTGCTCGTATCTCTCAGCAGCATTTCTGTATAAAAGCCACTGGCTGCAACATCTCATTGTTGAGAGTGGAGGGAAGTAATCAATTGGTACAAATTAACTAGTAGACATTTCAGCATTAACTCCATCCTAATTCACTTTCCACACCTCAAAGGCAAGATGATTACAATTGAGGAAGATCACCTTTGAAAAATAACAAATCAAGGACAGAGGTGAAATATAATGTCAAATAATTTCTGTCTTGAGTGAGGCACAGCCCCAACTCCCAAATTACAAGGAACATAAGATAGTCACAGCATTGTGCAAAACCCTTTGCAGCACTCATCGCCAACTGCATGCAGCTTTGAAGCAGGCATCACCAACAAGCTCACCGGGGGAAAACTGACAGGCATTTTAAGAGCACAGCTATATACAGTGAAGGGAACACAGGTTTGTACGCCTTAACTCCACCTCCCTGTCCTCCGCTGAGGTCTCCCAGGTATGGTCTCCATCACCGCCCCCTTACCCCACGCGAGTTCTCACCTGTGCGCAGACCTTGATTCAGTCAGCTCTGCGAGGTTTTCCTCACCGACACTTTGATCACTGCTTGCCTCAACGTCCACTGACGGGGAGTATAGAGGCCTAGGGACCGCAGACCCCAGGTCTCAAGCCACAGAGAGGTCACACTGGGGACCCAGGAAAGCACGAGACGCCATTACAGGTCAAGAGGTGGCATGGGTCTTTTGAGCTCTTTCCTTTCAGGAAGCAGTGGGCACGGCCTGCGACAAAGTCAGGTGGGAGCGTCGGGGCGGGGGCACCGCTTCCTGCACGTTTGCGCTTCAGGGAAGGATGACCCCCTTGCATCCCTGCCACTTCCGAAGGACTGTGAACGGTTGGAGGAGATTGCCATTTCCCAGAGATCTTGGAGTGGAACTCTGCAGGGTAATTCGTGTTCCAGAAAAGAGTAGAGATGGGCCTTGGTGGGACGGCCCCAAACCGCTCTGGGGGCAGGTTCTGAAAAGAGGGAAGCTGGCGCAGTCAGCGCACGCACTGCAGAAACAGTGTGGAATGTGCCAGAGAACTGGGGAGGGTGATGTCGGGTTGCCAGCACCTGAGGCAGGGCGTCCCTGAGACTATAGCGAAACTGGCTTTTGTTGGTGTAGTGCTGGTGTTTATGTAACAACAGGGATTATTGTGTCTGAGGGCCTGTGACTTAAGACATGGGTTCTGGATTCTGTCACTGCTTCACTTGGGGTTACAACAGGGAAAATTTTTAGAATGGGACAGATGTTGCATTTTAAGCATGTTTCCCTGCAGGCAGGCCCAGAATAGGCTTGAGATGGGAAACTTCAGACGGAGTTCCAAGAAAGGGCTGTGATGGCCCATGTCCTTCTGGCCCCAGTCTTTACAGGTCTTCCTAAGAAGGAGCTCAAGGTGGTGGAAGGAAATGTTGCATATGTAAAAATCAAGGTTCAGGAGGGTTTAAACTTCTCTTAACATATGAAAGCGTTTTTGTTGTTTCATATTAATTGTCTTTAGTATGTACACATACTATTTTAAGTGTAGTTATGAGTTTTTCACAAATGTATCATTATATCACCGTCAAGATGCAGAACGCTCCATCATCACCTGAAAAGAACACTTGTGGTGCCAATTTTTACTGGACCCTCCACCCTTAACCACTGATCTGTTTTAGGTCTCTGAACCTTTGCCTTTTCCATAATGTCATACAAATGGAGTGCCATGTTGCCTTATGAGTCCAGTCCCGTTTGTAAACTTTGATGTCGCGTTTGAAAAAGTGGATAATTTTACAAACCTCGCAGTGTTCTTAAGAGTTTAAAATTTTTGACATTGCTCAGTAAAAGAGCATACATTATGCCTTCAAAATGGAGATTCCACTGTTATGAGCTATGTGAATTTGAGTAAGACCCTGGGATCAAATAAGATACTAATAATTACTGTTAGGTTTGCCGAAGGAGGAACCGACAAGGCTGAAGGGGTGAAGCAAGATTTATTGTAGTAGAGTGACAGCCAGCCTAAGCCAAAGATGGCGTCAGCCCTGAATGCGAGGGGACCTGAAACTTATATGGGGCTTAAGGCAGTCTTTTTTGGTGGGAATATTCGGGGTGGATAAATTGGCGGAGAAGGGAGAAGAGTCCAGTGAAGCAGGAAGTGAGCATGTAGCCTTGCCAACCATTATGCAAAGTCTGGTTCTCACACAAAAGTAAGGGAGAAGTCTGGTTCCCACACTTCCCGGGGGTGAGAGGGTGGTAGAGATAGGGCCCTCCTGGACCTAACAGTTACAAAATTACATAATCTCTATACTGCTGAGAAAACATAAGTTGGCACTGAAAAAAGGAGGAGAAGAGCACAGATATATAAATGAAAAATAAACAATCATTTATACCAGGCAAAATAAAAGTAATGGAACACATAATTGAAGAATTTAAATTAGTCCCATTAAGTATTCTCAAAGACATAAAGAAATATAAACAGTTACAAGGAGAGCCAAAAATCGGTATTGTATTAATTTATTTTTATTATCAATTACTTATTTAACTAATATTGAGAAATAAATAAACAGATTAAGGACGTAATTTAGTTAGACAAATCAATGAACTAAATCAATGAACTCAAAGTTCAGATTGCGATACATTCCCGAAAGGTGTCAGGGAGAGATAAAGAAGTAGCTAATGCAAAAGAAAAGTTTAGGAATATTGAGGAGAGGAAAAAAAATGCATCTACATCAACATAAAAGAATACTCAAGGACAGAAAAGAACATTTTTAAAGTAATGTTACTTAGAATCTCAGGATAAGAGAAAAAACATTGGCTAACTGATTGAAAAGCTTCAGAGTACTCAATGCATCACACATAGAAACATTTTT
>NW_011889017.1:267762-306288 GCF_000151845.1 Pteropus vampyrus
TATTCTTAATAATTTAGATCTAAAATTTTAGATGATTTTATCATACATTGGCTGAGGAGTGAGGGTGAAGCATACAAGAATGGAGAAAGACCATGAGTATGAGAACAAGCAAGCATTGAAGAAATTGGCAAGGAAGTAATTTTACTGTCTATTAAGGAGAGAAGAAAAAGGAGTCCTGAGGACAAAAGTTTCAAAAATCGCTATTTTTGAACAATACAAATGATTAAAATAGGGCTATACAAATCATTCTGTGTGAATCTGAAAACAATGATGAGAGATGAAAAGCATGGTCAGAGATGAACAGGTCCAGTACCAGCCCATTTTATAAAGCTGACAACCAAGAAAATTTAAAACATGTATCTATTGTTCAAGGGTATCTACTAGTGTGATAAATCTACAAAGAAATAGGAGGAAATGGTTATCATCAAATTAAGAAGAATAATGCTATCTTGAGGGAGGAATAGGATCAAGATCGGGGCGTGGCCAATATGACACTCCAGAGTGCTAATATATTTAACTTGTGAAGGATTGGTTCATGGAGTTTCTTTTATTATTATCCTTTAACTTTACATATTTGTCATATTCATGTTTTTATGTATAGTATATTTCCCAACATATTTTTAAAACCAAGAATTTATTACAATTTCTGAATTTAAATGGACATCAGCATACACATTTTCATAAACAATAAACTATATGCTAGAGAATTTTCATCCTTTCCAATAACAAAACAATTACACAAGTGGAAGTGCATTGTTATTTTATTCTGAGACATCATGCAATTCTTTAACCTATGACAGGTTTGACAAGTTTGAGTCACGTTTTTTTGGTGTTTCACATGTACTAACAAAATATTATACAAAGTTGTCTAAGCAGTGGTAATGTGATAGTGCTTCTAAGCTGAGGCACATGATTATTTTGGAAACCAAAGTCTACACAGTAAAATACTGAGTGGTAGAAAAATAACAAACATATCTTGTTTGTTTTCTCTTCGAACTTTTAAAGAGTCCTATGCAATCTAATGTGTTCTTAGCTACAAAGATTGTTTCATATACTGAGAAAGTTGTTCTTTTATTTTAGAATGATTTTCATATTTAGTTAATGCTACTCGGTCATTCATTTATTCAACAAATATGTATCGAATATCCAACAATATCCATGCACTGTGCTAAGTACTTCACTTATGTCACTTTTTATATTAAAAACTAAGATATGAAATAAGTGTGATAACATAAAGTTCAATGTAAATTTCTGGTTCAGTATAAGCTGTTTTGAATACTTATTAAATAAATAATTTGTGGTTGAAAATGAAGGAATAAATTAGAAATTGACCAAAATTTTTCAAAGAATAAGCATCAAAAGTGGGATTTGAGCCCACGGTTCTGTATCTGAGGGCTTTATATCTCTGCTATTTTCATTTAGCACATGTATGAATTATATGTTAATTTCCAGTTCTGGCCATGATTTTTAGAACATACCAGTGCTATTTGTTTGTTTCTCCTGTTTGCATTCAGACTGCTGTATTCCTTAGAAAATTAATTTAAATGAATCAAGGTATTATTGACCTATCATAAGATTCCAAGTAATGTCATTCTTTGTGGTTAGGGACAGATAATTGAATCAGGAAAAGTTTTGTATCAACAAACACAGGGAGTGTTGGGGAGTGATGGATGGGTGTCTGAGAAAGGAATGCATGACTAAATCTCATCATAGTGTTTTTAAAATTACATTTGAGATGCAGATTTAACTAACAGCCTAAAAATTTTAACTGATATATGAAGATTGTCACAATAATATTCTGTTTTTTTCTATACGCCACATTAGTGAATCACTGGGGAGATATTTTCACAAGAAATGTATTGAGAGAATATGAGGGCAAACTGCCTACCTCCGTTTATGCCAAGGATACCAAATGTTAAAAATGCAAATAGACATACTCCTTTCTCTGCATGCCTAACGCTATGCAAATACAAACTTAGGAAAAAGCCCAATATAACATGCAACAGAAAAGTAAATAAGCAAGCACACTCTCTTGACAAATTTTGTGATTGAAGAATACAAGTCTTTCTGTTTATAAAGGAATTTCAGAGTGCTGGTCTTCATGTTTATACTCTGCTACAAAATGCCTGAGTTGGAAGCTTTTTTCCTGGTATATTTTAACATAAAACTCACATGAGATTACTGATCTAAAATAAATATAAATATTTGTGAAAGCCTGAATGAATATAGGTGATCTTTCATTTATGTGAAGAGCAGCAGCCAGCAGTGCAGGCTAATCTTTAATATACACTAAAGGAAGGAAAAATAATCAAGAAATTAAATTTAGTGATGATATTAGCATATGTTGTGTTACAATAATATTCACTATTATTCTGGTTGTTGGTTTTATTGTTTTCTAAACCATATTTCACAAAATTATTGCTTTCACTGTTAAAAATATCTTCTTTTGAATATACAATGCTTACATAAAAAGTGTGTATGCCAAAATAGTACAGTTTTCATTATGTATGCATAAACACATGGGTGTGTACAGGAAACAGTGTTCTAGAAACACATATTCAATTCAGAAGAAAGGCATTAGAATTTTTCTAAAATGCAGCACCTAAAAAAAAACAGTATTATGTAATATGTATAATATATATTTCATGTATCATTTATATTTCACAGTTGAATCACATTTGAATAGCTGGCCTAATTATGGCCCAATATTTTTCTGGCATGTACCAAGGCCACTGAAAAATATGAAAAATATTAGGAAAATCCATCCAGATAGGAAGGAAACTCTGTATTTGAGGCGTATTATTTGGCAGGGGCCAGAGTGCCTTGTTTCCCCGCCATACCCAAATGTGTCTTCTACACACTTATCAGAGTTCTTTTTCTAATGTGAAATGCAATTATGTCACTGTTCTTGCAATTTTTTTCAACATCCCTTTATTTTCTACAGGATGAGACAAAATTTCCTTTTTATAATGTTATGGTCTGGTTCTGCCCATGCATCATACTCGTTTTCTATTTCCTCAGCAGTTGGTATTTGTTTGATTTTTGGTTTTCTCTTATTATGTTATCTTTTTATTTTCTGCTCGGAATCTATTTTGGAGGTTAACCCCCTACATGATTTTTGAATAATTCTGTTCATTTTATATGCTTAAAAGGATGTTAGCAACACCCTCTGCCCTGCTACAGAGGTGAGCATGTGAGATCAAATTCAGTAAGTCAGAGTACCCCATACTTTAGGTTCAGAAAAGAGAAAATGACCCAAAATGAGCCAATTCACCTCCTACCCCTTTTTACTATAGCATTAGAAAAACAGTAATGACAGTAACAACAAAAATTCTCATCCTCTCAGAGAGCTAAACTGATAGATAGGAATCATCAACTTTGGATATTATGTTTGTCAACTCACTGAGAATGAAACCAACACAGAAGAAAGAAGGGACAAGGTATGGAAACAAAAAAAGTCTAGATGATATGATTTGAATCCCTGGATATTGCTGTGCCAGAAACCACTTTCTTTTTAGTTATATTAGTACAAATACTCCTTCATTTTGCCCTAAATTCAGCTGAGGCATGTTTCTATCTTGGTAAGTGATGGTCATTACTAATACATACTGCCATCTGTATCTTGAACATTAATTTCCTGCAATATTGAACTCATACTCTCCAAAATAACTCATGCCATTTCACATTTCCATGGCTTGGGACAAGTCGCCTCACTAAAACTTTTTCCCATAGCTTCTCAGCCTAGTTACTCATTTCTCAACATTTCACTTCTAAATGAAATGTTTTCTCCACTGTCAAGAATTCTCTGACTCCATAAAGAATTTGGTTCATCCTTTTCCTATTCTCTTCCTGCATACCTGACATAATTTGTGTACAATAAAAATGTCCTTTTGCCTGGATATTTTCATAGTAATTTCTACACAAGTTGAAGACAAAAACTGTGAATGTTAAAGCAGATCTTGACACTGTCTAGTACTTTGTAGGTTTTAGATACGTATTGGACAAATAAATTTATTGCCTCAGTTTTGGAGGCTAGAAATCTGCAATCAAGTTGTCAACAGGGTTACTCTTTCTCTGAAACCTGTAAGGGAGAATCTTTTCTTGCCTCTTTCTAATTTCTGGTGATTTTCTGGAAATCTTTAATGTTCTTTGGCTTGTAGCTTTAGCACTTTAATCTCTGCCTCAGTTGTCCCATGGTGTTTTCTCTGTGTGCCTGTGTATTGGTATGGCCATCTTCTTTTCTTATAAGGATACTAGTCATATTAGATAAAGGCCCACCCTAAGGATCTCATCTTAACTTAATTACATCTGTAAAAACTCTATTTCCAAATAAAGCCACATTATAGTATCTTCAGGAAGAGACACAATTCATCCAATAACATTGATTTTATTACATGCATACAGTAATAACTATAAATCTATGTTGAAAATACAGTGTATAAAGATATATTATGGGATAGTAATAACATAAATAGGAGCAATGGACATGCATAGGGACAGAAATTTTGTATATCATTAAAGCTAAGCTGATATTCATTTAAATTAGCTTTTTATAAATTCAAGATTTTAAAAATTATAACCCCAGTGTAACCACTAAAAAAAAAAAATAGCTAAATGCAAAATAATTTTTAAAAAAGAAAAAATGAGAAGGGAATCTAAATGGCACACTAACAAAAATTAATTAAATTATCAGCAGTTACTTTAAATGTAAATACATTAAACTCTCCAATTAAAAGGCAGAGATTGGCAGAATAGATAAAAAAAATCCAAATATATGCTTCTTACAAGAGACTCACTTTGCATTTCAGAAATAAATCAATTAAAAGTTAAAGGATGAAAAAAGAGACTTCATGCAAATAGTAGTCAATAAAAAGCTGAAGTGGCTACATTAATATCACATTAAAAAACAGTAAGTAAAAAACATTACTTAAATAGTCAAAGAAGGACGTTATACATTAATTAAAGTGTCAGTTCATCAAGAAGATGTAACAGTTGTAAACATGTGCACCAAACTAAAGAGACCCAAAATATATGAAACAAACATTGACAGAATTGAAGGGACAAATAATTCAACAATAATACTTGGATCCTTCAATACCCCATTTTCAATAATGGATAGAATAACTAGACAGAAGATTAATAAGGAACTAGAGAACCTGACCACACTATAAGTCAACTAGACATGTGTGTATATATATACACATATGTATATATCACTCTATCTAACACAGAAGATAGACAGTTTCCTCAAGTGCACATGGAATGTTCTCCAGGACTGGTCATATTTTAGACAACAAAACAAGCCTCAATAAATGTAGAAATATATAAATCACACCAAGTATCTTCTCCAACCACAATGAAATGAAATGAGAAATCAATAATATAAGGAAAACTGGAAATTTCACAACTATATGTGGAAATTAAACAACTAAAACAATGGATCAAAAAAGAAATCACAAGGAAAACAAGAAAATACTGTGAGATGAGTGAAAATGAAAGTACAACATAACAAAACTTATGAGACTCAGCAAAGTCAATGCTTACAGAGAAATTCAGAACTGTGAATACTTACATTAAAAAGGAGAAAGATGGCAAACCAATTACTTAACGTTCCACCTTAAGGAACAAGAAAAAGGAGAGCAAATTAAAGCAGATAGGAAAAAAGTTTTGAGTGGAAATAACAAAATACATAGAAAAAGTTTCTTCTTTGAAAAGCTCAACAAAATTGATGAATCTTTATGTAGACTGACCCAGAAAAACAGAAGACTCAAATTACTAAGATCAGAACTAAAAGTGGGCATTACTACTGACTGTACAAAAATAAAAAGGAATTTTCAAACAATTAAAATGCCAACACCATTCAATGGGGAAAGAAGACTCTTTTCAACAAATGGCGCTAGACAACTTGAAAATCAAATGGAAAATAATAAATTCAGACCCCTACTTCACATCATAAAGAAAAATTAATTCAGAATGAATCAAATATCTAAATGTAAGAGGCAAAACCATCAAACGCTTAAACAGAAACATAGGTGTAAATCTTTATGACCTTTCAGTCATCAAGACTTTATTAAATATGAAACCAAAAGCACAAGCAAAAAAAGAAAAATCGATACATTGGACATCGTAAAAATTAAAAATTTTGTATTTCATAGGTTACTATTAGGAAAGTTAGAAAGCAAATCACAAAAATAAGAGACTATATTTGGAAATCATATATTTGATAAGGGTTAGGTATCTAGACTACATAAAGAATTTTACAACTTAGAAACAAAAAACAGCCCAGTTGAAAATTGAGCAAAGAATGTCAAATATCTCTCCAAAGAATATATACGCATGTCCAACAAGCACATGAAAATACTCTCAAATTATTACCATGGAAAACCAAATCAAAAACACAATTAGATACCACTTCATACTCACTAGGTTGGCTATAGTCAGAAAAATGGAAAGTAAATATTGGAAAAAATGTAGAAAAATTGGAACCCCTATATGTTGCTAGTAGGAATGTAAAACACTGAACCTACTAAAACTGTTTGGTAGGTCCTCAGAATGTTAAACAGAATACTCATATGACCCAGAAATTCCACTCTTAGGTATATGCCCAAGAGAATTAAAAACAAATACAAAAATATGTACATGAGTGTTTATGACAATATTGTTCATAATATCTAAAAACTAGGAACAACTTGTATGTTCATCATGTGATGAATGAATATACAAAGAGTATATCCATACGACAGAATGTTATTTGAACATAAAAAGGAATGAAATACTGATACATGCTCCACATGGATGAATTTTGGTTGCCAGAGGCTGAGAGCAGGCAAGGAATAAGGAGTGGCTGCTTAATGAGGAAAAAGTTTATTTGTGAAATGATGGAAATGTTTTGAAATTAGATAGTGGTAATGGATACACGATATTATGAATGTACTAAAAATTCATTTGTACACTTTAAAATAATTTGAAATATGTATTTTATGTTATGTGAATTTTATCTCATTTTGAAAGTTAAAATTCAAAGTACAATGGAATGCACAGTAGAGGTCCTGACAAATTATGTTAATGACTTTTCAATTAAATACAGATTTGAGGTTATTTTCTATATCATCTAAATTTTATTTCCTTCCACTTAGTGCAGTTACTTATTTGAGGGAATTAATGTAAGTATAATATGAATTCATATTAATGTGTGTAATTATCTTGTCTTGTTTTGCCTACTTGAAGTATAAAATCACTCTAATATTGACAAATAAGTTCAGTTTTCAGGTTTTTTAAATATATTTGTTAAACTTAACCAGTAACAACTTTTTGTGAATTTAGTCTGTTATTTTTTCACTGATATATCTTAATGAGATATGTTTTTTAAAGAATAAATCTTTGGCAGGAAATCTACACTCTGAAAACTATATATTACTTTCCTTCTCTGTACTGTTAAGAAGAGCAGAATATTTAGAAGAATGGCTAAAACTTAAATATTTAGGTAATACTGAAGAGAGACCTTGGAAAATTACTAAGAGTTTTTGAAATGTGCAGAAGAAAAAGACTATGAGAAGATTCATTGATTTTCCAAGATTACCAGTAATGTGTAGGACTGGCAAAACAAGAGTGGCAGGCAGCCTATGGTCTGGGTTCTGGAAGGAAGTAGAGGTTAGAGCTTACCAGTCTTCCAAGAATTCTTTTGTTTCTTTCTTTGAGTTTTAATCATTTTTAGAAACAAGTGTTTGATTTTGTGATCAGAAAGTGTCTTCAAGGAGATTTTTTGGGGTGAAGAGAGTTCTAGAAAAATTTGGTGGTTAGTTGAGTAGATTCCTCATTTCCCATCTAAACCTCACATCTGGTAGCAGTTGCCATGGAAAAAAGAAAAGTAGAATAAAACATAAAAACATGAACAATTTGACATTCTGTTCCTCATATAAAATTTGTGGCAAAAACTTCAAAAAAAATTGTTTTTATTTTTTTATTTTTCAGAATCAGGGAAACATAACTAAAAAGCATTCACAATGTATCTTATGGTTGACATCCACAGCCTGGTTGTATTTCACCATCCATGTTACTTCACCGATCAGTTATATGCCAACATGAACACTGACAAGAATATTTTTATGTACATACTTACTTTCCTTGAAATAATACTCGCCAATTAACCAAACTCTAGGTGAAAAATATCTTGGAAAAAGAGTAGTTTGAAAATATAGAAAGAAAGTGATCTATTCGATACAAGGTGAGATGCCAATAAAAATAAAAAGGAAAAACATTACCATAATAAGTTCTATATCCATTGTTTAGGTAAATTTTAGAGTGCTGTCAGATCTCTTTTCATAGTATATTAGAAGATTAAACATATGAGAGTAAACGGGACCTTTTATATTCTTCTCAACACAAAAATATGCACATATATGTACCTTGAATTGAAGGACTTCTTCCCCTATATCCAGATTTTCATATCTGAAAATTACACTTTTCTAAAACAATATCCTACTATGAATGAACACTTTTTTTTATCTCCTTTAAACTTGTTATTTCTATTACATAATATTCAGCTAAAAATGAGAGGAACAATGTACTGAAAAATCAGCTAATAGTGCAACTTTGTAATGTTTAAAGGACTAATACCAATATCCTAAGTCTATTTTAGAATATGTGAAAATAAGTTTAGCACCTGTACCTCACTGGAAGAAAAAGATGCATCACTACTTAACATTGTCAAGTGTAATTCATAAATATTAATTATTAGAAGCATTCTTCATTGTTTCTGACCATAAATATAATAAGCATTACTAGCAAGTCTTGATTACATCTTAAGCTGCTTAAGTAAGAGAAGCAAAAATCCCCATTTTTGTAGCTACTATTAAAGCAGTTGACATTGGAATAAATCTGAAGAGTAATTAAATTAAGTGTATAGGGTTTGATTAGTGAATTAAAGTAAATCAATCCTTATGCACACATGTGGATGGCTGGGTTATACCTTATAATATATTCTTCTTATAAGAGATATTTCTCTCTTTCTCTAAATGTTGGCTATTTACTGGCAAGTGAACTCGGAGGACCAGATGGCCAAAGCCATACGAGATCATTAGACAGTTCCCGTTAAGATTTTGGACAACAATTAGCAGAAGCCCAGCAGGAGTTCCCCACTGTTGACCCCTAAAGGGTGGCTAATCAGCAGCATATGTGTTTATTTATACCAGCAGGCCCTTTTAATTAACAGCTCTGAGGTGTATACTTTTTGGAATTTAGTACAGTGTATCAAGAAATAGTTCTGACAAGACCCAGTTATAAAGCATAATTCGTATTAAAATTGGAAAACAGAAGACAACAAAATGTCAAAGAGGTCTAGTCATGGTACAGACGGACCAAATATTTATAGGATCCCAACAAAGAAGTTCTTTATTTAGTGCCAAGAGTTGCCAAGGGTTGGTCCTGTTTTCACTTTCCCACGCCAATCTGGACAAGTTTACATCATCTATGATCGTAGTACTGCCCTAATACTTGTAATGATTCTGTAAATACTGAATCCATAATATTCCCCCACCTCCCATATCTTGCAAGTAGACACTTTATCAATATCGATGCAGATATCATTGCCAGTATAAGGTGGGCCTCATGGTGTATACACAACACACTCTAGGCAGTGGAGCACTGAGGACCTGGCGGCAATATTACTTCTTTATCCAAAAGATGGACTTGTTGTAATTAATAGTCTCCATTGTCGGGAAAATTATACATATAGGCATACCTCAGAAATATAGCTGATGTGGTTCCAGACAACCGAAATAAAGCAAGTATAGCAATAAAGTGAGTCAATCTTTGTGCTGGTGGAGGTTCTTACCCTCAATATGTAAAAAAACATCTGTGAAGTGCAATGAAACAGAGAGATAAAACAAGGTATACTATATTCAATATTAAAAGATCGTATAATTTTCTCTCCTTGGTCTTTACCTAATATTTAGCACATGAATATTATGGTTGAATACGGATACATCAAGAAACTTATACATCAAGAAACAGAAATACCAACTTCAACACCAAATTTGCTCCTGAGTGAGTCATTGAATTATGATTACATTATAAACAATGTGGCTTCAAGTCATGACTTCCATCAATCTTGATCACATGAATTTCTTTAAAGCATTGGACATTCTTTCAAGGTTGCCAAAGGTAAAGATAACCAGAGTATTAAATACAGTAATATAAGCCAATGTTCTAATTTTTCACTTTATTTTGGAATTTTTGCTTAATTTCATCCTTAGTAAAGTAATTTTTATTTTGAAAGTACCTCTGAAAATCGTGTCTGTATATATCTGTCTTTGATGTTTGAACATGCATTTCATTTCCATATTTTTCAAACTGATTAGATATATTATTTGATTTTTGCCAGTAACTGTGGGAAATGGTCAAAGCGAATGTTATTGTCTCTATTTTATAGGTTAGAAAGAGAAAATAAGTTCTACAAACCTCATAACATGTACAGGGATTCCATTCCAGGAATCTGATTCTATGTGGAATGTTTTTCTTACAGGAAAAGGTGTCCCCTGAGCACTTTCCAATCCTCCAATTCTCTTTAAGAAAATGCGCTGTACCTAACTTCTAGAATAAGTAGAAATTTTCTTGAAGTAATATTTAGTTCCACATTCTTAAACCTAAGAAATGATGCACAGTAGTTGTTTTTTAAACATTTTAATAATATTGTTAAGATGCAAATGGCATTCTTCAGGTATATTGTTTTATTGTTATTATGTGAGATAAGTTTTGCAAGATCCAGCTGACATATTAGATGGATAACCTTCCCATATTGTAACTCAAATGTGAATTTTCAAATTGAATAAGAACCTATGTGGTTGGTTTTGCTTGAGATCAAATAACAGTTAATATGTTCGAAGAATAGAGCAATAGGTGACTATATTACATTTAATAAATAGGGCTCCAGTATTTTAACCACAATAATACCAAATTTCACTTGATATTATATTTGAGGAAAATTTTTAGTTAACCATTAATATAAAACATAGCAGTATTGTTCAATTTGAATGCTAAAGGACATAATTTTTGGTGAGTTTATTTAAAAATCATATTGAATTTTTTAAAAAATAAAACCATTTAAATTATTCTCCTTCCTAGTGACCTCATCAAATCACTAAACAAACTATAGTTACATGAATCATTTACAAAATGCTTCAGTTGAGAAAGAGTATAATAAGAGGAGAGCAGTTATATATCATAACAGTGTGTGATACAAGAAAATTAGGTTATTACTTGGGATGTTAATGTAACTGATTAGATCTAGATTTTAAATTGCATTTGAGCAAGTCACTCTTTTCACTTACATTGGAATGAATACTAAGAAAATACCAAGATGTTCTGAACAGATATACCCTGTTTACACATTTGTTTTAGGTACTTTACATTCTGTGGAGACTGAACTGTATATATTATTTTATTTAAAAGGGATAAACATAATGACAATATAATATATGTATGGCAGCCATTTCTCACATCACAGCAGAGAACTCTAAAATTTTATAAAGCTCATCGAAATCATACTTGTATCAAAGAATTATGATGACACTTCATCTCGTAGTCTGTGATTACATTTTAAAATGCATTGCCTTGCATTTTTATTGATTGATTAGTAATGTTTAGCTTGGATATTGAACCAGTAAATTTTAGTCAAACAATAAACTAATAAAAGTGAGAGCACTATTACATATATATTGCAGATCAGTTCATATCATACAATCAGAGGCTTTAAATATTGTTAGAAATTTTAACAATAATCTAATCAAAGTTATTTAACATTTGGGACTTTAGGTCTTTCATTTTAATTTAATAACTTGATCAAAATCT
The DNA here is from genome assembly GCF_000151845.1 of Pteropus vampyrus. Classification (NCBI taxonomy): domain Eukaryota; kingdom Metazoa; phylum Chordata; class Mammalia; order Chiroptera; family Pteropodidae; genus Pteropus; species Pteropus vampyrus. Next base: position 279,610 of record NW_011889017.1, read on the forward strand.
TTCCACTAATTTTGGTAGAGGAAAATTGGAATCCAGATCTTAAGACTTGTTCAATACATTTTCAGCCATTCTGTAGTATGTCCTAAATATTGGGTGATCCATTAATTATTTGGGGCCTAGGAATTAGGTCAGTAAATAGTGTAATTTTACATTATAAACTTTATGGGAAAATAATCTCTATGCTAATGATGGGATAATCTCATATAGAAAACGTATAGCCAAAGACTCAATAAATAAAGACAATGTATATTTTTGAAAAACAAAAAATTATGATAAAGTATATTTTTAAGTTGAATTAAAACTTTACCAAGTTATAATTTTCCTTATAATTATTCAATTATATTATGTATATGGTTAACTGTTTATTTAGAAATGGACATGTTCTTTTCAGAATACAACTTTTTTAGTAATTTTTATTTTATAACACTACATGTGTTAGATCTTTTAAAGACAAATACTGCAGTGGCAGTGATAAATACAAATACAAAAATTAAGACAATACTTTCAGGTAGGCTCTCGGAATTCACTTCCTCCTTATTCAAAAAGAATTTGCTATAGCAGTGTTGGTGAGGATGGTGAGATGATGTAACTTCTTTAAATTTTACCATCAGTTATTAATTTTAAAGACCGGAGTCAGACCGAAGTGATTTCAGTTGACGGAGTTTAAGTCCACATGAAAAATAGAGGATAGGAAATGACATTAATAGTGACACAGACAAGCCTCAAACAGAATTGCTCTGGATGTAATACATATATAGCTACGATGGGGGAAAAATGTGTTTTACCTCAGTAGATGTTGTCTCCTGCTTCCAACGCAAGTACTCTGCCATAATGTCGAGGCTGTTACTCTCTGTATTTGTTTTTATTAGCTCCAGTCTTCTGGATACTACCATTATTTCCTCCAAATTGAAACAGTCTTTTTGGGATGAACCTTTGATTGATCTGCCAGTTACCATCAAGTACTGAATACCTTATCAACATACATTTTCTGGTGTAGCTCACAAAGCAATGGTTAGCTTTTAGCTGCTGTGTTTGGCAGAGATCCTCAACCCCTGGGCTGTGGACCAGTACCGGTCCGTGGCCTGTTAGAAACCGGCTGCACAGCAGGAAGTAAGCAGCAGTGAGCAAGTGAAGCTTCATCTGTATTTGCTGCCACTCTTTGGCATTGGCATCACCGCCTTAACTCCTCTTCAGATCTTCAGGCATTAGATTCTCATAGGAGCACCAGCCCCTGGTGCCAAAAAGGTTGGGGACCACTGGAGTTTGGATAGGTGATTATCTTTCATCCAGCCATCTGTGGATAGATTCATGTGAAACAAAGCATAGTAACATTTAGGAAAAGGGTTTGCTTGTAGTGTGTAACATTCGAAAGGGAAGTAATGATACTTTCAGGTAACGGTTTTAAATTACTAACACTGGAACCCACCAAGTATTAGCTATCATCATCACCGTAATTAAAATTTGATAGCGATAGTTACTAAAGGCCTTTTCATTTCAAATCTCAAAGAACTTTAAGGCATAATAACATACTACTAATAAAAACACACTTTAAAGAAACTTTAGCCACTGGATTAAAGTACCATTTGAGAAATTGATGGTAATTCCTCCTGATTCATGCTTAACGTTCAGGCTGGATTACATTTTCTATTTTGTTTCCTTACTAATGAATGTGCTAGCACAAAGGAGGTACTGAGGACAAAGAATGAAGTTATCAGGCGTCATGCCTGCTTTCACTGTTAGAGTTAGTTTCTCTAGTTTTAAATTACAACTCACATATTTTTCCTATGTGAAGCTCGCAGAATTGCGTGGGCGTTATACCATATAAGACAGTTTGACTATCATATTTTTTATTTTTGGCTTAGTCACAGAATGAGTGGCATTATCATCAGCCTTTCTGTTGATTTTTGAGTGTCTAGTTTTCAGTGATTGCTAACATGGCTATTAATCACAGAATCACTCAAGCTAATATAATACAGCTATTTTGCTGATGACTACTCTTTAGCATTTCTCATGCTTAAAAGTCTTGTAAAAATGAGGAAAGTACTGCTAAAGCATATCATTTTCTACTAGAATTTTGGAGAAAAATGTACTATAATTATATGTAAAATATAAAGTAGAAAACCAAAGTAATTATTTAGATAATAATGGCAAAGAAATGCTATATACAAATGGTTGAAATACCACCATGAGTAGATTTAAAATTATTCAAAACATCCATTTTTTATTATTAACATTCCATGAATGTTTTATGGATTTCTTCATGACATGGTTCCCGAAAATTGCCCAAACTAAATCTGCTAGTGATATCAGCAAACCTGGATTTATTTTATAAGAAACTTTGCTCAGAAAGAATCAAAAACAATATATAATCATTGGAAATGTACACTAAATTATTCTAATTAGCAAACATACGTGTTACATATGTTAATTATTTGTAAAGTCCAGCTATGTTTTCAAATCAGGAAAAAATAAAATAACTCATGTGATTAACTTAGTTTTTAATCAATATTTTAAAATCTTCAATATGGAATTTAAGGCATTCTCATTGCTGCAAGTAAGAAGTATGTTAGAAGTATTATATGTAGATTAACATAAATAAAATCATTAAAGAATCAATAAGTCAGTTATGGTTTAAATGGTCCCTCCCCCCCAAAAAATGGTTTAAATGGTTTAAATGATGACCCCCCCCCCAAAAAAATGTGTTGGAAGTCTTAACCTTCACTACCTTAGAACATGGCATTATTTGGTAATAGGACTTCCAGATATAATGAATTATATTAAGATGAGATCATGCTGGAGTAGAGTGGGTCTGTAACTCAAATATGACTGTGCCCATATAAGAAGTCAGCCATGTGAAGCTGGAAAATTGGAGTGATGCATCTATAAGCCAAGGAATGTCAACAATTGCCCACAAACCACCAGAAGCTGGGAAAGAGGTCCTCCCATAGAGGTTTCAGAGAAAAGATGGCCCTGGTTATTCCTTGATTTTAGACTCTTAGCCCCTGGAATTATTAGACAATACATTTTTGTTGTGCTGAGCCATTCAGTCTATGGTACTTTGTTATAGCAGCCCTAGGAAACTAATACAAGGTCCTTTATAAACGATTATTAAATATTTCTCTCAGTGTCAGCAACATTTTACTGATGATTTAACACTTCTTGTTAATGCCCTGTTATGTAAAATAGAGTCATATTGTAATTCAATAGAAAAGGCCTTTGGGTTCATGTTGAGAAGCCAAATTGTAGGCTCTTCTCTAATAGGTATTTTAAAAAGTAAATTTTCTTGAAACTTTTTAGATCCCCCTCATTGAGGTTCATTCTTTAGAATAGAAGCCAGTCTTGAAAATAAGCACATTATTATCAAGAGCAAAATAATAAAAACAAAGATGAGAGTACAATGACCTGAGTTGGAAAGTCAGGATAACTTACTGAAGAAGATGACTTCTGAGCTAGGTTTAAAGAATGAATATAATTATTCCATGAACAAAGCAATTCCAGAGGTGAGGTGCTGTGAAATGTGAAAAAGAAAAATACAGAGGCTTCAATATTCATCCAGTTGACTATGCTTCAGTCAGACTCTGCGCTACTCAAGGTTTCAGTCTAGGTTCCAGTTTATTTTCAGCTTTCACTCTTTGTAACATCAAACAAGCTGTAAGTGAATATAAAGTAGCAACATATTGATTAAATCTGTGTTTATCAAATGCAAGCTTCTACAAAAATGAAAAGGAATTGCAAACATTAGGGGGCACTTGACTGATTGGTAGCCGAAGAACAGATTCTTAAGATTAGTAAATATATAACACACACTTTTCCTTAACCTCCCTTCCCTTGTCCCCACACCCGCCATCTCAGCATCCCACTATGTGGTGAGACATTGCTAATCAATCACAATTCACTTTCCTGCTGACAGGGTGCAGCCTAAAGCCCTCCCTCATCTCAGCACTGAAGCAGCCTCTACCAGTTTGAGGGATGGCGTTTTCGTGTGTGTTAATAAAAGGGAACGCGGCGATCTATAACTAGATTCTTTCAGAAGGGGTGAAAGAGATGGAGTGGGTAAGCAGTTCACAGATGAGAAAAAGAGAATTGTTTCATATGAAGCTGAGAGAAAATAAATTTTTACTTCCTAGAAAATATAAGCTCTTCAGAATGTTATATTCATTTACAAAAAGCTTTTGATAGCCTTTATGTAATTCTACAGCAGCTAAACCATCATTAGCAGATGACACCAGCTTGCTTTCACAAGTACATTTAATATAGCATAATTTATGGATTTCAGTTTCAAAATAAGTACCATTTATCCTGTCTGGCACCTCTCCCTTCTTCCCATTCTCTATCACAAAATGTTGACTGTGAGTGGAGTAGCCTCCGGCAATGAGACCTCTGGACAGCTGTTCTTCCCTTCCCACTCAGCAAAGATATTGGTGGTGTGTCACTTCTGTGAGCTCACTGGCAAAACAGATGTAGTGTTGTTGTTTTTTTACCCTATGATGGATGAACTCTTTTTATTGAAAGTTTTACTTGAAAGTGAGAAAATAAATGTTAAATACAGTTTTTAATTTATTTACTATTGACAAGCTATCAGATTCATTCTAGGCAGAAAAATATTAAAATAAATTCATAATTCTATGAGTTAAAAGAAAAAAGGACACAAATGACTTGAAGGTCAATTATCACAATTTCAGGTATATTCACTATATAATAATATATTAAATAGTAATTCAGAAATGACATTAATTTACATAATTCTCAAGTTATTCTTCATTGATTTACTATTCTGATATCAGCATTGCTAAATAGAGAAACAATTTTCCCAGTTATTAAAAATATTAAAAACAAAGGGTGTAAAATTTTACAAAAGAAATGTTTCAGTATATCAGCTGTGCTGATTGATGTGCAAATATGAACTCATTTACTATCTGCTGTTAAAATTCCAATTACACTCGTAATTTGTTCCATGAACAACCTACTTACTTTGATTTCTTTATTGAGAGAGAGAACAATTACAGTCATCTGCCACATAAAGACACTTCAGTCAATAACAGACTGCATATACAACACTGGTTCCATAAGATTATAATGGAACTGAAAAATTTCTGTCACTTAATGACATCTAGCCGTGGGTTGTAACATCATCACATAATGTATTACTCCCATGTTTGTGGTGATGCTGCTATAAACAAACTTAGTGTGCCACCAGTCTTATAAAAATATACCACATACAATTATGTATAGTACATAATACTTGAAAATGATAATAAATTACTATTTCTATATTACTGGTTTATGTATTTACTATACCATACTTTTTATCATTCTTTGAGTGTACTCTTTCTACCTATAAGAAAAGTTAGCTGTAAAACACTATGCCCTGTTACATAGGCAGCAGTCTAATATAATCTAATATTTACCACTTCTCTTGATCGCATCATTTTCTCTTGTGCTTGATTTAATCTTGTGTTGTTTTATTTATCTTGGCCAAAGATAAATAAAGTATACCAAATCCACTGCAAATGTTGCCAGTAAGAGGCCGCATCAAGTGAATGATGTGGAAATGAGAAGAAAAAGTGCTTAAGAACTAGGAAGATGGAAAATCAGTGATGATTATCACTGGCCAGTCAGGCATGTCCCATTCTACTACAGCTACAATCTTGAAAAATGAGAGCTAAGTGACAGAGTCTGTTAAAGGCTCTGTTTCACTGAAGGCAATGAGACTAACAAAACTTGAAACGGGCCTGTATCAGACATGGAAAATCTTCTAATGACCTGGATTGAAGACCAGGCACAGAAGAGTATCCCTTTCAGCACTATGACAGTCTTTGCCAAAGCAAAAGGCTTGTTTGTGATATTGAAAGAAAAGGCTGGACCAAACTATGATGTTGAATTTACTGCTAGGTCTGGGTGGTTTAAATGATAATTCAAGAATCATTATTTATTATATAATGTGAAAGTAAGTTGTGACTATGAGAGTGCTGATGTGAAGGCAGATAAAGAATTTTTGGAAACTAGATAAATTGATTGTGGAGGAAAATTACTTGCCAGAGCAGATATTCAATCAGGATGAAATCTTCCTATTCTGGAAATGGATGCCTGAAAGGATTTTCATATGTAAGGAGGCCAAGTCAATGCTAGGTTTCAAGTCCTTTAAGGACAACATAACAGTCTTACTTGGGGGGCAATATTGAAGGCTACAAATTGAAATCCTTTGTAATCTGACATGATTAGAACCCCAGGTCCTTCAAGTATATCAGTAAGCACACACTGCTGGTGTATTACTACAAAGCAGTAAGAAATCCTGGATGACCTAGCTCCTCTTCCAAGATGTCCTCCTGAATTTTTATGCCAGTGAAATGGAGAAGCATTGTTAAGAGAATAACATACCTTTCAAGATTTCCCTTATTGTTGGTAATGCTCCTGGACATCCTTATGTTGTTGGTGATCTTTACCCCAATATCAAAGTGTGTTTCTTCCTCAAAACACCACTTCTCTGATCCAAACAATGGATCAAGGAGATACAGCAGCTTTTAAGGCCTACAGTCTGAGGAGGACCTTTGCCCAGGCTATTGCAGCAGCTGAAGAAACACTGATGCAGTTCTGGAAAGATTACATCTATGACTGTATCAAGAACCTTGCTTGGGCTTAGGGTAATGTCACCAAAAAGTGTATGAATGCCATTTGGAATAAGACACTCAAGAGGTTCACCTATGACTTCAAAGGATTTGCCAAGGATGAAAATGTTGCAAAAATCAACAAAATTATGGTTGAGGTAGCAAACAACTTTAACCTGGATGTGAATGAAGATGATGTCGAACAGTCCCTAGAGGTGGTTCCTGAGGAGATGACTAACAAGGAGTTGCTGGACCTGGAACAGGAACACATAGCTGAAGAGGAGGTAAAAGAAAAAAGAAACTGCAGGAGAATAAAAAGAACCCCAGTGAAGGGTTCACAGGGAAGGGTTTAGCAGAAGATTTACAGACTCAACAAGCTCCTTAAAAGGTTTGAAAACATGGACCCCAACATCAAAAGGTTTTCATTAATAGAGAGAAATGTTCATGGTTCATTATCTGCTTATAAGCAAATCTATGATGAAAAAAAGAGACAAATCAAGCATACCACTGTGGACATATTTCTAAAAAAAGTGATACCTCCTCAAGAAGAACCTCAGACAGGTCCTTTAGGAGGTACCCCAGAAGAGGACATTGTTATCATAGGAAATGACAGCTCTGTGCATGTTATTGACCCTGAAGACCTTCTAGTGGGACAAGATGTGGAAGTAGAAGACATTGATATTGATGATCCTGACTCTGTGTAGGCCTAGGCTAATGTATGTGTTTGTGCCTTACTTTTTAACAAAAAAGTTTAAAAAGTAAAAATATAAATAAAAATTTTGAAAATAGAAAAAAGCTCATAGAATAAGGATATAAAGAAAGAAAATGTTTTTGTACAACTGTACAATTGTTCCTGTTTTAAGCTAACGGTTATTATTAGAGTCAAAACATTAAAAATTAAAGTTTGTAAAGTAACAGTATAGTAAGTTAAGGTTAATTTATTATTGATGAAAAAATATTTTTTATAAATTTAGTGTAGCCTAAGTATACAGTGTTTATAAAGTCTGCAGTAATGTAATGTCCTAGGTTTTCACATTTATTCACTCACTCACTGACTCATCCAGAGCAAGTTCCAGTCCTGCAACCTCCATTCCATTCATGGTAAGTAACCTATGCAGATGTACCATGTTTTTATCTTTTATATCATATTTTTACTGTAGTTTTTCTATTTCTATGCTTAGATATACAAATACTTACCATTGTGTTATAGTTGCCTACAGTATTCAGTACAATAACATACTATATAGGCTTGTAGCCTAGGAGCAATAGGCTATTTCACATAGCCTAGGCGTGTAGTAGGCCCCACTATCTAGATTAGTGTAAGTGCACTGTATGATGTTTGCACAATGATGAAATTGTCTAACAGTGTATTTTCAGACCATAGCCCAACAACAAGTGACTATAATATCCAAATTAATTTATCTGCTATGTATATTTTACTTTTTTGCCAACTTTATTGAGGTATACTTATATATCTTAAAATTCACCTATATCGAGTATGAAATTCAATTATTTTTTAGTAACTTTAGTAAGTGGTGCAATCATCATCAAAAACCAGTTTTAAAATGCTTTTATCCTTCTATGGTAAATCCCCATTCCTACTCTGAGCTTCAGCTGTCTTACTTTTGTCTCTGTAAATTTACCTCTTCTGCAAATTTCACATAAACAGAATTATACTATGTGTATCCTCTTGTATATGGCTTCTTTTACTTAGCGTATTTTAAAAGTTCATCCATGATGCAGCATGTGTCAGTAGTTTGGTATTTTATTACTGAATAATATTTCGCTGCATAAATAGACCATATTTTGTTTGTCCATTCTCAGCTCATGAAAACTTATTTCCAGTTTGGGCTATTAAAAATAATACTGCTATCAGCTTTCACACGTTGGTCTTTATGTGAACATATATTTTAATTTCTCTTGGGTAAATATCTAGCAGTGGAATTGTTGGATTATATGATAGTTTTATGCTTACCTTTTTAAGAAATTGCTGAAGAAATTTTCCAATGTGGCTGCAACGTTTTATATTCTCCCAAGAAATACATGAGAGTGGTCATTTTTCCAGATCCCTGACAACATTTTTTTTTGGCTGTCTTACTTAATATAGCCATTCTTGTAGGTTTGAAATAGTATCTCATTGTAGTATTACTTTGCATTTTTCTAATGATTAATGATGTTGAAGAAAAGCACCTGAATTTTTGTTACTCAGAATTCAACGCCATTATTAGAATATTATAAACAATTTCCTTTACATACGGTTTTTGAATTTTCAGATATAACCTACTATATATGATGACTGATACTCTATCTATATTATAATTAAATCAATCGGATAATTAAACCACATTAAGGTAACTCCTTATGCACAAAAATATATGCACAAAAAATGTCAAGTTGAATTTTTATTTATTTATTTTACATTTTGTCAAGGCTGCCTTATGTGACGTCACTAAATCAAAGTCAAAAATTCTAATGCTTTGTCAAGTACTAACTACATGTTCTTGAGGAAGTCACTTTACTTTGGGAGTTTCAGTTCCTTTAACTGGACAAAGAGAAATTTCCACCAGTCTAATTATCTACAGATACATGAAATAAGTGTGCTTGTACTAATTTCATACAAACCTAAGGCTGAAAACTTTGTCTCTATTTTAAAATATGTATTCATTTCTATTATTTAGTCCAAGTTGAATTCTGTAACAATGGATAAAAAAATTTCACAGTATTTTGTGATCGCACATTCAAAAAAGTTTAGACAATATAATTTTAAATATCATAGATGATTTCTTTTGAAGAATAAAAGAAGATCTATGTAGTACTTTAAAAGACTGGTCCTTGATTTTGAACTTGGAGAGAAGATTTACTGAGTTTATAACATAATCTCCCTATCTTTTTCAAAAGAAGAATAATTGGTAGTTATTTCTCATACAGTTTCACATGTTTGGTGACTTAAAATTATTTTAGAGCCCAAATGACAATAACTCATCAAGGACAAAATGCTCTAACACCATTAAAAGTGAAAATGAAGGCTTAGTTCATTCAGAGGGCTTAGAATTGTTAAATGAAGGAGTTCAAGTAAATGTTCTTCAGTGACATAAATCTTGACTTTCAGTCCTCAGATACTGAATGGTGGACATTTATGTCATGGTTCTGCATAATAAACAGAAAGCAGAACTTAGTTAATAAAAAAAAAAAAAACTTACTTACTGGTAATAAACACCATATTCCTGGTAAAATACCTATCAGGACCAGCCATTTTTGCTGAAACGAACAACCTAATTTTGACATTTTTGAAGTGTCTTCCATTTTATGGCTCATGAGTTAAGAGCTGTTATTAAGCTTGTCCTTAAAACCTTCACACCTGCCTTTTCATATTTATTGGCTTTAACTGTTGATGTCCCTGGCAATAATTCAAAGGGGACCAAATTGGTGGTGGTAATGCTACGTAGTTCTTAAGAACAGCTATGTGAACATTTTTAAAGAAATCTCTAGTATGGAAACTGAGGTTCTTACGGCATGAAAATAAGTTAGTGATCAGTAGTAAAATAACACAAGTGAAGAAGAGAATATAAATGTCAAAGTTAATTCAGCATCAAGAGCAAAGTGGCTATTGAACAATCTTCTCCATGTACAAGAGGTTCAATCAGCCATCTGTTACAAACTGAGGAGGATACACCCAGCAACTAAAATTAGATATGGCAGGTTAAAGCTTAGAAACTTGAGTCTAGAAAGCTTAGGACAGCTGTCAACCACTGCCCCTCACTCCCCGACCTCCCACCCCTGCATAATGTAACAAAGCAAGACTTTTTGAAAGTACAGCCTAAGATAAGTTTCTATGAAATCAAGATATAATTTCCAAGTCCCTCCTGGCTCTACATCCTGTGGTTTTATGACAGAGATGTGTAGAGTTTCCAGGGCTTGCTTCATGGGTATGTGACCTGGGCAATAAAAGAGCCCCATGCTCGTGTAATGTACTCCTGGCGTCATCTTTAAATTTCTAATAAATTTTGAACAAGGGGCCTTGCGTTTTTATTTTGAACTGGATCTTAAAATTTTGTAGCCAATCCTGGATATACTATTTTTATTTAAAATTTTAGATCAAATTCTATGATTTGGAAAAATAGCATTAATTTTTCTTGTGAATATGACTAGATGAGAGTGACCTTGATGCCACCAGGGACTTTAATGAAGCGTGGTGTGAGAGAAGTAGGCAGCACTATTTCAAGTTATGTAAGGGAATGAAAGCTTCTAACTTATGGGAGAAAAAAATGACAATAAAATAATAAAAATGAAAAAGAGTGATCCAAAAAGATATTTTCAGACCAATTTATTTATAGTAAATAAAAATCCTAAATGTTAGTATATAGAATCCAGCAACACCTTAAAAAATAATAAAATGACTAAATTGGAGTAAGTCCAAGACTGTAAGTTTTTTTTAATTAAGAAAGGTATTAATTTATTGTGTTCATATATCTAAAGCAAAAAATAAAAGATCTCTGTTAATACTAGAATTGCATTTTAGGATGTAAAGTCTGTTCTTGGTAAAATGTGTAATAAAATAGAAGTAAACTGACATGTTTTTAATACATTAGTAACAAAAGCAAGAGTATCAAATTCAATTAGGAACACTAAACACATCGGGAAAAGGCCAAAAGTGTACTGTTTAACATTGACACAGTGCTATTTAACATTAGTGTGGTCGCTACCTTTTCAATCTGATGCTTTGTACTTATGTAAAACATTGAAATTGTCTCCTATTTGTTTTATAAAAATTGGTCTGTTTATATTTTCTATCATTCCCAGAATCATTTTAGAAAGTTATATTTTTCCAATAAAGTATTTATTTTACCCAGATTAAACCCTATATAAGAAACAGATTAAGTTATTTTATTATGATTCTTATAAATTATTATTTTCTGCTGTCCTTTTTTACTTCATTCTTTTTTAAAATTTGAGTTTTTTAATTTTTTTCTCAGATAAAAATTTGTGTACTAACTTTTCAAAAACCCGGCTTTTAGATTTATATATTACTCTCCTCAATCTCTATTTTCTAACTTATTAAATTTTTTCTTTATATATTCTGTATTCTGATCTCTTTTGCTTTATTTTATTGTTCATTCTCTAATTAACTTAGCAAATCAGCATAGATCCTTTAACCCTATCTTTGATGTGGAAAATAGTATTTTCTTTCTACTACTTTGCAAGGACCCACTGAAGCAGCCTAATCTAGTCTGTAAAATTTTTCACTACGGAATATCTCACTGCTGTACTTCATTGATAACGTAATGGAATTGAACCTGATGAGCAAGGAATAGCATAAACTAAAATGCCATAGTAGTAAACACGAATGCCACTGTGTGGGATAAACCCTATGAAAATTCAAAAGCTCACCAGCTCATAGAAATTTCTGAGCATCCAAGGATCATCTTTATAGTCAATACATAGCACATTTAGGGTGCTGGTCTGATCTATTGGCTTCGTATCCCGCTATGTTGCTATTTTAAGAGAGGCATAGAACAAGAGAAGTTCTACATTAGGCCCAGGCTGGTGAAACTTCTCTGATATTTGAGCCTTTAAACCCAGAATATCAAATGATGACTGAAGTGTTTATGGCACATGAACTTGTCTCTGGCAAACTCCTACAGGATCATAGCAGCACAGACTCCTAAATATTTGGAAAAAAGTTATCTCCTAGTGTACATATACCTTATGCTCCTATATGGGAACTGTTTCTGGCTTACTTCTGAGATCTGGTAGAAACTGAATGCATGTCTTATCTAGTAGACATTGAATGTAAATCATTGCCCATCCTGAACAGATGCTATCTGACCCCAACACCATAAGGCTAGGTATGCTCAATAGCAATCCATAACTATGTAAAAATGGTCTTGAAGAGATCAGGCATGAGCAGGTCGGGAAGATCTAAGTAAGTTTGCGTGAACGGAACTGGTGGTTTGAATGCAACCCAGTGGCCTCATGGGGAATTCCATAATTGTTGACTGAGGAATAAAAATGTGGGCCTCTGCAAAATCATGAGTGCCCAATGGGAACTGGATTGCTGTGTGGTTATGGCCTTTTCAGGAATGTACCTGAAAGGAAGTGGTGAAAGTAAACCTTTTCAGTAGGCAAAATCCTAGCTGTATATTCAATTGATCATTTTGTGTGGGTTGAGAGATACAAGAGTTATAGACACATCGTGAAATATCTGGTGTGAGGTACTGCAGAAGAGGAAAAGAAAAAAGGGAAAATTCACAGAAATTGTGAATAAAATCAATTTTATTCCAAAAGAATATCAATTTAATATCTAGTGAATCACACAAACTTAAGTGTTTGTTCCACTTACATGCTAATCTGTGAAGAAACATTCTGTAAATGAACAGAATCTAATTTTTAAAAATGTTCACTTTGACTAAGGCTGTACATCTAACTTTTTAAATTTTATTCCAAGCATTTAAAGAACAGATTGCTGTAGATGTGTGGTGAAAATATTAAGGAGTTCAGTCTGATCTTAATTTAGGGGCCAGTGTAAGGCAAATAGCTCAAAATACTAAACTTCCATCTAAATGAAACCCCTTTTACAATTACAATAACAAGAAAGCTTAAATTACTGCAAAGGGGACAATACTTGATTACAAAGTCTTTGGGAGAACTATTTTGGAAGTAGAGCTAATATCCGACATGCAGAACTCACAGCTGTTCAGAACTGTGCATAAAATCCACTACACCAGGGAAGAAATGAACCCTGCAGGACTTTTTATCAGTATACTGCCAAGCCTGACTTTTTCATGTTAAAAAAAGTGTTAAGGAAATGGGAGTATTAGGCAAATATGTTTTAGTTGACTATTTTCCTTTCGCATTTTAGAAATTTGAAAAAAGTTACTCAATGGCTAACAAATGACAAAGATCACACACCTGGAATATAGCAGAGTTGAGATTCAAACTCAGATTTATAATAATGCAAAGCCTATAATCTTAATTTTTATTTATTTTTAAAATGTCATACTTATGAAAAATATATATTTAATATATACTATCTGTTACATATGGTATATATATGTATATATTAAATGTATATAATATATAATGTGTATGACATTATAATATATATGCACACAGGGTTAAAAACAAATGTTAAATATTTGTGCTTATTCTCAGTTTAAGAAAATAAAAATTAACAGTACTTTTGAAGCCTCCTGAATTCTCTCTGATATTGCATCACTCTTCCTTTACTCAGATGTAACCAATAATCTGTTTCATTTTAGTCATTTCTTTGTTTTCTTTTATATTTTACTGAATGTTTAATCCCTAAAATGTATATTGTTCACTGTAATCTGTTTTTAAGTGATGAAAGTGCTGTATCTATTTTCATTGCCATTCTGCATTCTATCATCTGAAAATATACAGACGATCATGTGGTTTAGGTTCCAAACTACTGCAATAAAGCAAATGTCATAATAAAGAGTCACACGAATATTGGGGTTTCCCAGTGCATATGAAAGTTCTGCATACACTATACCATAGTCTATTAAGTGTATAATAGCATTATGTCTAAAAAAAAGTATACATACCTTATTTAAAAATATTTTATTGCTAAAAAATGCTAAGCATATTCTAAGCCTGTTGAAAAAATGGCTGAAAAACTTATAATAATTTACTGATTTGTTTGATGTGAAATCATGTATCATCTTTTCCATATTTTATATCACTTAAATTAATTACTAAAATTTTTCTCATGTGATCTTACTTTTAAGGATGTCCAAAAGGTTATTTATATCTCTTCATGTTTTTCTATTAGGCTCTTTATTTTCTCCTTAATGTTAGTGGTAATTCTTTATATCATAAATATTAAACTTTGTACATTTCCGTGTACAGCAGATTTCTTTTCCAAGGTGTGGATAGTGTTTTGTTGTTTTTTTAAATTACATTTTAATCTGAACTCATTATAGATTCATATTCACTTGTAAGAAACAATACAGAAAGATCCCAAGTATCCTTTACTAAATTTTCCCCAATGGTAACATCTCAGTAACTATACTACAGAATTACAACCAAAGTATTGGAATTGATGCAGCCAAGATACAGAACATTTCCATTCAAACATGGTTTCTTCATGGCGCTCTTGTATAATCCACCCAGTCTCCACTTGCCTCCACTCCCTATTAAGCCATGACAAGCACTAATCTTTTTCTTAAAATTTCTGTAATTTTGTCCTTTTAAGAATGTTATATATGGAGTGATACAGTATGTGGATTTTCTGGAATGTAGTCCACCACGATGCCAGAAGAAATTCTTTTGAAGTCTTTCTCTTCAAATCATAAAAGTTAAATTGTGATCGTGGATGCTAAATCTTCTACTTTCAGTGCCTCCAACCGAGATTGAAAAACTTTATTGGATAAAATAATATGAAATCTAGCATTTGATTTGAAATCGTCTTGTAGTAGTAGAAGTGGTGGAGTGGCGATGAAAGCAGAGTGGCCATGAATGGATGATTGTTGGTGATGAAGGGGTTTAGAACAAGCCTCACCAATATGTGCTACTTTGGTTTATTATTTTGCGATGAAGGCAATAAAGACTCTTCAGGCTTAAGAGAAACTTTTATTTCTTCCTTAAAGAATTTAAATTTGGGGCCTTGTCCATAATAAGAGTTATCATCAGAAATAACTTTTTATAGGGAAGAGTAAACTAATTACTGAACATCTTCTCTTCTCATTGTCCTGTGAATTACCCTCCTTGCCTTTGAAGCCTCAGGACCTCTCACCTCATTCCTTAGCTAAAGATGTCATACATACCTCATTTTACCTTTTACTCTCTGAACCTCTCATGTATGTGGGATTCCCATATGTAATTAAATGTAGTTATTGTCTCTTGTTAATTTGTCTCATGTTAATTTAATTATTAGACCAGCTGACAAAACCTAGAAAGGTAGAGTAAAATTTCTTCCTCCCCCAACAATGAGTTCATGGGGTTTCCTCATTCTATTCTTTCTTTTCCTGTTTTGGTTTTTTTTTTTTTGAAATAAATTTGAAATTTTTCATAATAATTGATTACAAATAAAATAAATACCTCTCAAATTCCAGAAGTTCAAGCTTTGGAATATGTGAAATCGAATTTCTTTTGCATTTAGTGTAGAATAAATCATCTTTAGACTTTTAATCAACTAACATATTACCTGGCAGAGTACTTAAGAAATGTTTATTGATAAAAAACATTCTGAACAACTAAAAACACTGAACAAAAATAAACTTTAATATACCAATTTTAAAAGTCCTTGAGTATAAAATATTTAAGAAAATAAAATGAATTGTAATTATTCAAGATTAATCCCTGAAAAATAGAACTAGACTGTGTTTCTTAGTTTTTTTAATCTTTTGGTTTCATACTGAAAGAACTATAAGATAATGATGTCCTTAACATTTAGATATTTTAATGGAAATGCTATTTATACAATATAGAAAAAAACCTAAAAATAATTTTTTCTCCTAGGGCAATAAGTAGGGCAGTAGAAGAGGAGGAGAAGTATCCAATTACCAAACAATACTATGAATGTTGCATAGAGGATGTTTTGTTCTAACTAGGTACTAGAGGAATCTTTCCAGACATAATTTAAGCTGCTGAGGGATAGAATGAAGTATATTGTAATAAAGCCTAGTGAGTGGTTCTATATTGCATTATTTCCTGGGTATATTTTGACTAGTAACAATAATCTATAGAGACTTATCACACTTGATTTCCTATAATTTTATTTTATTTCATATCTTGTTATTTACTCTTGGCTGGGCTTTATGTTGTTGTTTTTAAACTTACAGAATGGTGTATTTTGCCCTTAAAAAACCAATAAAATATTTTTTGCAGCTCCTATGATTTTTTCAGCACAGTTTAAATATCCATATGATGATTATTGTTTTGTTAAATCATTCATTTCTTTATTTGTTCATGTCAAAAATTAACTCTCATTACAAAATGGATAGGCAGAAAGATTGATTTACATTTTTATTTAAGTAATCTGGCCTTCTGAGCAGGCATAAATTTAATTAAATGTCATATCTGGTTTAAAGCATTCATTGTCCTATGAATTACTCTCCTCGTCTTTGAAGCCTTAGGCAGTTATCAGTCTCTGTTGAATGAACATCCTTAGATTGTCTCTCCTAAGACACATTTGGTACTGAGAAAGTTGATGAGTGGCTGATTTGACTTGTGGCCCTGGATGTTATGACAGTTTCCTCCATGTAGCACTCTTTAATTGTGCTTGGTCACTGCACAAAGCCTTCACCCCTCACCCTTTCTGTCTCCCACTGTGGCTCGTAGAGAGGTCATTGGTGACTGACATCTACTCTTGGTGCAGCTCATCAGCCAGCTCCCCTCAGCTTTGAGAATGCTCCAGGAGCTACTCCTTAGCTGTGTTGGCCCACACCTCACCTCACACAGGTGCCATGCATTTCTCTGAGTCTGGTGTGATTCCCACTCTCTCCCTGTCCAGGTAGCACAGACTCTATCCCTCCCTATGGTATCCTTGCTGTCTCTGGCAAGCATCCCTTCAGTTTCCTAGGCCTGACCCCAAAACATACCACATGGAACCAAGAATAGTATGAAAAGACATACACCAAATCTCCTGCTGCCTGACCATGTTTCAGGGCCTCATGTTTCTTGGAGACATTATTCTTCAGGTTGGTATGTAGTGACCTTGGAGGAATCTGCTGTCCAGAATCTTAAAAGGGTGATCTCAGTGTCACCCTCAACTATTGAAGACATCCTGCCCTTTCTGGACATCGGGATATTGGGCTGCCTCCAACTCCCCCCTTTCAGATTCCTTTCCAAGGCTCCTCAGCTTTTCTTTTCCATCCATGTCAAGCCCCTAAATTCTGTACTGTCATAGACAAAAGAATATATCTTTCTACTCTGTGGAAAATTCTAAGGGCATGTAGCATGAAGTTTGGTTGTTGATGCATAAAACATATAAAAAGGGAAAGGAAAGTGGCAGTCTTTAGCCACACGACAAATGGATTTGCATGGCAAATTTTTTTTTTTTTGCTTAACATTCTATTTTTCACAGCAGACTTTTCATTTGTATTCCTTCTATAACATTACTAATTTTCTCTGAAGGTAAATAAACTTCCTGGGGCAATTAGGCCTCAATTATGCATCAGTAAAGACATTTCATGAAGGCACATTAATACTTCTCAAATTTTTTCCATGTTAAATAACTTGAATTGAAAATTTGCTGTGGGTCACTGTTAGGTTAGGAAAGTTCATTCAAGGTGAAGGGAAAATGACAGTGGGATAAAAAATTAATCAATCCAGAGCGGGATAAACACTAAGACCCAGGAGAAATGTCTGTACAGCTTAATGCTGAGAGATGCCTACAGGCCAAAAATGGAAGCAGGACTTTCCTAAAACAGGGTTTCCCAAAACCAGCCTTTATTTACTTTAGAATCATGAGGTGAGCATTTTTTAAAAAATAAAAACATGGGCACTCACCTTCCAATTGGGAATTCAAAATTCATGAGTTTGGATTGGCACAAGATTCTACTTTTTAAGGAAGAAAAATTCTCTAGATCATTGTAATGAATTGCTTCCTTAAAGGAGAAAGTTCAGTCTACAAGAAGCACACATGCACACACACACACACACATACCTTTTTTCATTGCATTCCTACTTCTAAAATTATCACTTGTGTAAAAGAAGTGCAACTTTTACAGGCATTAAGGAAAAATGGCCTCATGGATCCTTATAAATGAAATAGCTTCACTACATGGGGACTGTAGTTAACACTGCTATATGATATATTTGAAAGTTAAGAGAATGGATCCCAAGAGTTCCCATCTCAAGGAATCTATGTAAGATGATAGATGTTAACTGGGCTTAGTGTGGTGATTATTTCACATTATAGGTAAGTCAAATCATTATGTTCTAAGTCTTAAACTTACACAGCACTCTGTGTCAATTACCTCTCCATAACACTGAGGGGAAGAAACCGTTTGTGAAGAAACCATTGGACAACATTTTTATTCTATAAGTGCTACATATGACATGTGGTGTGCCAACGAACAGAAAAGATTAAATAGTTCTAAATTACTCTATTTCATGAGCAAAATTTTTACTACTGCGACTTTGTAAAATCAGTCCCCTCCTTTTTTCCAGTTGTCTAGTTCTACTCTGTACAATCTAGTAGCTAGAATGTGGCCCAATTGAGAAGTGCTAAAAATGTAAAATATTCACAGGGTTTTAAAAGCTTAATATAAAAAAATAATGAAGAGTAAGTATTTCAATAATTTTTATATTAACTACTTCTTGACATGATAATGTTTGATCTATTTGGAATTAAGTAAAACATACTACTAAAATTAATATCAGCTATTTCCCTTTAAGTTTTTAATGTGATAATCAGAAAATTTTAAATTACACATGTGGCTCTCATTTACAACTTGCCTTATATGTATTTGTCATTTTTGCCTTGTCAATAGTGGGTTCATCTCATGCACATTTTTCTAAATGTTTCATTTTTCACTAATATTTTATATTGGCATCACTCCAAGTCAACTTGTAGTGGGTTTTTTATACGTTAAGATCTTTTATATTGAGTTAGAAATTCATATAATATAAAATGAACCATGTTAAATTGTACAATTCAGTGGCATTTAGGACATTCACAGCATTATCCAACCACCAGCTCTATCTAGTTTAAAATTTTTCATCATTCCAGATGAACTCCCCATATCCATTAAACAATCACTTCCCTTCTACCTTCCCCCAAACCCCAATGAACCACTAATCAACTAACAACCTCTATGGATTTGACTATTCTAGATATTTCATATAGAAGGACTCATACCATAGGTAATGTTCAAGCTTATGATTTTCAGTTACTGCAGGAGTATTCCAAGATGTGACTGCAATGTAATATGTTTAACTGTTTCTCTAAATATGGACAATCTTCATTTTTAGAGTTTTTTGATTGGTTGGTTGCTTGGTTGGTTGGTTCTTTCATTTTCTTTCTTTTTTTGGAGAGGGGGCATTACAAGCAAGACTTTCATAAATATATATCAAAAACAACCTATGATTTTATTGTTTTACAAGTTAAACCACCATATAAGCTAGAAACTCAATGTGTATCAATCTGTTGAGTACTAAATTGAGGTTATATGGTGTTAAAAAAAATTTTCCTATGCATGACAACTGGCTGAGAGTATATGACATAAAAACAGAATGGATTTTTATTTAATCTCTCTTTTCTAACATACAGTGAATTTGTGTGTGTCAGTCAGAGAAAAATTTTATTTTTATTGCATAGAAGCAGCAATAAAAATAGTGCATTTGTAGTTTTTTTTCACACCAAGAAAATCGTGAATGCTTTCATATATCTTACTAAGATTTTACTTGTGCAGAAGACAAATTATTGCAAATTTTCTTTGAGGGTTCATTACACCATGATTCAACAAATATTCTACTTATACCATTTCAGCAGAATAATTGTTCTTTATTTATTTTGAGATAAGGATTGAAATTTATCTTATATTTTATTGTTTCAATGTTTAAGATATTTTATTTATAAATTAAATAATAATATATTAACTTGTATGTTATAAAAAATTATGAACACCTGCTTATTGAAGAAAATTTTAAAAATCTGAAAAAATAATAAAGTTAGAACTAAAAATAAAAAATACAAAAAGACATGATGCATTAAATTCATCATTTCAAATTACAGAGATACATTTTCGTTTATTGAAATTATATTTTGTAAACCATTTTGAAATGATTACAAAATTATTACATAACATACCAATATTACCATAGTTTTGTTTTGCTGCATGGTATTTCATCCTATGACAAACCAGAATTATAAAATCATCATTTAATTAATGCCATCAGGCATAGGTGACAAATTGTGGATTCTACTCATGACAGCAGGGCAGTGATTACTCTAGTTTATTAAACCTCAGTGTTAGGTATTCTAGAGCAGCATGGACTGCACATAAAACTAGGGGAACGTGCCATTTACCTCAAGAATATGGTTGCTTCTAGGGCTTTTGTAGCTAAATTCCCTATTAAAATTTTTCTAAAGGTTCTTTTTAGAATAAAACGTAATCTCAAAATTTTTTGTGTGTCTGAGTCAGAGATTGATGTATTTAAGCTTCAAGGCCACACACATACAAATTCCTTCCAAGTTCCTACACTTGTGTTTCTAAATCTGTGTGTGTGTGCCTGTGTGTGTCTGTCTCCTTAAAGTTTGCTACCCTAAATTATACTAGCTTCAGGCCCCATAAAACCTGAATGCATCTCTAGTATCGGCTAAATATGTTTTTACAGAATTTTTATCCTTAGAAAGCAATGTTATCAATCAAACATATACTGCAAAGTATGAAGATATTAATTTTCTTTGATACAAGCTATATAAAATGTCTCAAGTTGTTAATTTATAGTGTTCTCTGAATTATGCTTCATTTGTTTCTCCGCTTTGTCCACTTTTTTTCCCCTTCAATACTCTATTGATCAATAACAAAGCAATTGTCTCAGGCATCTGGCTTTATGGTCCCTTTGCAGATAAGAAGCAATAAAAGTAGGGTAACTAGTTTTTTTGAATATCGCATATTTTTTAATTTAATAGATTTAATGCTCCACAGTTTTTAGATATATACAAGACAGATCCAGATAGAAAGCAATGATTTTAGCAAAGAAAATGCAAAGTTCACATTGAAAGAAAATTCTACATTGTTAAAATAGCTGTACAATAACAGAACTCCAGAGCCTTACTAACTCTTGAGTCACACATTGACATTCCAGGTGGGGACAGTGGGAAGGCCCAGGACCACAGCAACATCTTTGCATCCTAAAATTGGAGACACCAGGCTTATTACTTCTCTCGGGAGATTTATTAACATCTGAAGGGTTAGGATAAGATGTTTAAAGGCAGACTTAGTATGAAAGGGAGTGGGAGACAGTGTTTTTTTTTCCCCCATCCTAACCAGATAACATTTATCTTCCTCTGTTCCTTGCCTACAATACAGACAGTATGTGTAGGACATTTGCTCTGGCTTTCATCTCCATGGCCCAGATATAAGAACTAAGAAACAGAGGGGAACCCCGTTGGGGGTTACTATGAGGCAAGGAATAAGAAATCACTCTCTGATCCAAAATCCTTGTGTGGTGCATTTAGGAAAGAATTAATTCAGAGGAATATTAAAAACATAAGAATTTATTGCTAATATTAAGTATTTTGATAAATGAAAATGTTTATTACCGTAGCTAGTACATACTAAGTCCTCAAGTTGTTTTAGCTATTTTTAGATTGTATCTGCTTTTTTTAAGCTCCTATGAATTAAAGACAATCTTTTAGGTGCTGTTTCATGGTATTTCCCATAGGAAATAGAAAAAAACGATAGGGTTATTAAAAGTTGGTTGTATGCGTTATACAATTCCAGAACAAAGCGCTCATGAAGACTCAGAACAAAAGTCTATTTCATTGATCTAGAGAACTGTGTCTATACACTTATTTACACAAGTATGGCCACTTCTTTGAGAGGCTGTGGCATGGGTGATTTAATTGCCAACTTAAATATTTATACATATGAGAAATTAAAACCAAATTAATGTAATTTCAAGGCTTCATGTTACAATTGTTTATATCAATAACAGAACCCAGCAATAATAATACTGCCATTTTCTTAGGATGAAGATCAAATCGCTAAAATACAAAAGGAAAACACAGGCCACCAGTACACAGCTGTTGTTTAAACAGAGCAAGAAATTACATTAGAATCAGGACATTTTAACATCTAAAAATGGTTTCAAGCTAAATTTAAACACTTATTTAAATACTCCATTCCTTTGAAGGTGATAAAAAAATAAACAAATGAAGAATTAAAAGAACATGGTGTCTGAATATAGACAATCACAGAGACCTACACACACACACACACACACACACGCACGCACACAAAACCTTAATTTTCATTTGCAAATAAAATATTCAATGAAGTTTTAACTTAAGCATATAAAGTGAAATAAAACTCAATCCATAGTTCTACAAATTGAATGTAATCTTGTTCATTGGGAATTAACATTTTTTGCCAAAGGATTAAATCTAAGCTGGCAGTGTGGCGGTACCCCTATTCGAGCACAAAACATATCTTAATGTCACATGGCCTGGTTTGCATCGGTGGAGCTATCCATTGGCCTCTTTTAGTCTTTGGCCATTTATCATTCAAGTTTATCTGTAGGGTCTCTAAAGGACCTGTGACCCTTTCTGAGTCACAGAGGAGCCTCAGAGAAGAGGAGGATGATTTAATATTTCCATGCCACATTGCAACTCAGGAATTCTCTCAATCTCCCTATGATCTTAACTGACTGAGTTCTACTTTAGAACCATGAAATTATTGTTCTTCTGCACCACTAGAATGGGGAGGAATGCCACAAGATTGCTTCGGCTTCTTTTGTCTCCTAGTCACTGCATACCTGATCTCTCATCACTCTGTCTTAAATTCAAGTCATTTTTGGAGAGGTTAGATAAGAGATGTTCGATAGAAATTTACGATATGATGGAAATATGCTATATCTGCTTTGTCCAAACAATAGCTCTACATTCGTGTGGCTATTGAGCACTTGAAATGTAACTAGTACAACAGAGAAACTGATTGCTATTTTTTTTTTCATTTTAGTTGATATAAATGTGAATAGCCACATGTGGTTAGTGGGTAACCTGTTGTACAGTGTGGAGGTGGATAATAACAGCACATTAGAGCAAAAGAGTGTAATGGCTTAAATGTTAGGCAATAAAATGAATAGTTAATTCATGAAGGGCAGAGTAGTAGAATAGAGATAGAAAAAAAAACAGGAATTAAGTCATCTGAAATACTTAGTTGCATATATAGTGTAAAATCAGTAAGATTACTCTCACTTAGTGAATAAAATTAAAAAAAAAAAAGCCTTAAGCTGCTGAGGGGCTGGGAAAAAGGGGTGAAGGGTTAAAGAACTACAAATTAGTACTTGATAGATGGTCATGAGGATGGGGAGCACGGCATAGGGAATGCACTCAGCAATAATGTAATGGCTAGGTGGAGAGCCAGAGGAGAGAAAGAGCAATCAGGGGGAACTTTTCATAAACTATATAAATGTCTAACCAATGTACTGTATACCTGAAACTAATAATAAAATTAAATTAAAAAAATAAAAGAATTCACAACCAAAAATAAATAAATAAATAAACAAGCCTTAAGCAAAACTCTAAAGTTGGAGAGGAGGTGCTGCTGGTTCCTGGGAGTTTAATGAATTCAATCTCTTTTTCAAAAAGTCTATATATATATATACACACACACACACACATATATATATATACACAAACACACACACACACACACACACACACATATATTATACACTTTTTTTTAGCTCCTTTGTCTGATTGCCTTTAAAAATGTTTAGTCCCAAAATAACTTAAATAAATTCTTTGGGCTTTTTTTTGTTTGACACTCTCATTTTG
Source organism: Pteropus vampyrus (assembly GCF_000151845.1). NCBI lineage: Eukaryota > Metazoa > Chordata > Mammalia > Chiroptera > Pteropodidae > Pteropus > Pteropus vampyrus. Next base: position 303,688 of record NW_011889017.1, read on the forward strand.
CAGCTGCTGAGTATTGAATTATCTCAGCCAGCTGAGGATGTCTAAACTGCATGTCATATACAGCATTACTTAAACTAGACTTTGTTAACTGTTCTGCTAAAATATTAAATTTACATGCAATAATAATTGACACAAATACAAAGATAAAACACATAAATATAACAGAAAAAATTCTGATATTTCCAAAGTAGCCTTTATTTTAAATATGAACATCAGATCAGATATTTTAAATCTTGATTCTTAGTTTGAAAAAATATAGACTACTTTTTATAAGTGTTGTATGTTTGTATATTAATTTAACTTATTGGTAAAATATAAGATTTAAAATTCACTTTATTCCCGTCATTTACATATAAGAATAGGATACGAAAACTCAAATTACCAAAATCCAAAAATTCCAGAGAAACATAATTAGGCAGGCTTTTCATTAATCTAAAAGTCTTGATAAAAACAGAAAAATTCGGTTTCCTACTAATATGAGAAATTGTTACATTATATAGATGCAGCCTAAACTATGTTTCTTTAAAGTGGTAACACATTCTGTTTCTTTATTCACTGTCTCCGAATAGGCAACCTACCAGGCATCAAAGACCTTATTTAGTACTGGGGATATTGTAAGACACAGCAATATTGATTTTTACTCCCACAAAATTCACTTTTGTATTATTAGAAAACAAACAAAAAACCTGGCATTGAGTAGATTCATGCTACTTAGAAACTATCTAGAAAGCCTGTTTGCAAGCTCTAGCTGCTGAAACATTTACCAATTTGCATTAGCATGACAGCAATCTAGAGAAAGTTACATCACTACATACCTTACCTTGGCTAACAATGCAGACCAGAATGCAAATAATCACAAATATATATTAAAATGTTCCCTGGAGTTATTTTTGAAATTTCTTATAGTTCATCTAAAGTCACAAAAAATATTAATCATTTCATTTTTCTCAGATAGTTCAAACAAAACATTTTCAGGTTTTCAAGATTTCAGTTTCTACCATACTAAATAAAACTTGCTTTTATCTCCCAAGAATTTTATTCCCTTATCTTCTGTTCGAGGGAAAGGTATGTCTGCCAATCAAGTGTGTCTAGCTTTGGAGGGAGAAATCGATGTCCAGTTTTTCTGAAAGAAAATGAGGAAAGAGATAAAGAGAATTAATATAGCTGGAACAATAAACTTTCAAAAAGCAGCAATTGAATATGATCTTTCTGAAGACATGCTGTAAACAATTTTGAAAATATACTATGTAGAAGAAAAATAAACAAATTCTGATAAAAACGCCAACTGCCCTTTTTTATTTACAAACATCACCATATGATCTGGGCATATTTATTATGCTGGTAGAATTCCACATAACATTAGTGATTTATTAAACATTATTACCCAAAACTTTATACTTAATAACTAAAAATATACATTTCATTTTTTGGCTAATTCTATAATGAACCAGAAATCTTTATATTTTCCCCAATATCAGGAGATTCACACCCAATTTAAAACCATGAAATAGTTGGCAAATAAGAAAGTTGAAATTTTTGTTGGTACATGAGGAGTCTGATACTCCTAAGTCACTGGTAGGCACTAAAGAAGTGGAAAAATATTTCTGGATCCCATTCTAAATTTCTGATAACTATAAAAATAGGGTGAGAAAAATAGGGTGAAATGTTTTGCCTCTGCGTTAGAAACACATATCAATAGTCCATGGAAGAAAAAGGAAACATCTTTCTTGTGGTAAATTTGGGAAAAAAAAAAAAAAAACACAAAAAGAATGAAGAAGGAATTAACATCACCCTAATTTCACTATCCAGACAGAACAACTTAAAACATTTTTAGTGTTTCCCTATGTTATGTGTGAGAGATGAGATGTGGATAGAGGGATATATGTTTATCTTTGTAATTTATTTTTACAAAGCTAGAAACAGAGGGGATATACCATTGAAAGTATTAATTTTTGTAACATTCTGAATTATTTTTCAAATCCTTAAACATCCTTCAAAAATATGATTCTTTAATGTTTTCATAATATGCTATAGCATAACTTAATGTTTTCATAATATGCTATATCATTACTTAATCTCAAATTTTGATATATAGGTTATTCATGAAATTTCATTATTATAAACAATACTGTTCTAAATATCTGTTACTAAAAATTCCTACAAATGAGCTTACCAGCCAACTAATGTGACCTAAAAAAAAAGATTTCTTTGATTAAATTAATATTTATATATTTTCCTATACAATATATGTTAAATGCACAGAAAGCAAAATTAAAATAATCAAAACTATTCATAACTTATTTTCTTCTTAGTTTTTAAATTTATAAATACTATGCAGTTTTTATAAAATGGGATCCCATTTTATCTAACTTTGGAACAATCTTATTTTTGTTCTAGATCCTTATGCCAAATCACTTTCTAAAAAAGTTGTACCTAGTCTACAAACATGCTACTCTAAACAAACCTGATCCTGTCTGATCTCAGAAGCTAAGCAGGGTTTGGCCTACTTAGTACTTGGATGGGAGACCACCTAGGAAAACCAGGTGCTATAGGCATAAAAAAATTAAAAATAAGGGATTGTAAGCTGACAGAAAGAAAGAA
>NW_011889017.1:307158-318823 GCF_000151845.1 Pteropus vampyrus
AGACCAGAATGCAAATAATCACAAATATATATTAAAATGTTCCCTGGAGTTATTTTTGAAATTTCTTATAGTTCATCTAAAGTCACAAAAAATATTAATCATTTCATTTTTCTCAGATAGTTCAAACAAAACATTTTCAGGTTTTCAAGATTTCAGTTTCTACCATACTAAATAAAACTTGCTTTTATCTCCCAAGAATTTTATTCCCTTATCTTCTGTTCGAGGGAAAGGTATGTCTGCCAATCAAGTGTGTCTAGCTTTGGAGGGAGAAATCGATGTCCAGTTCTTCTGAAAGAAAATGAGGAAAGAGATAAAGAGAATTAATATAGCTGGAACAATAAACTTTCAAAAAGCAGCAATTGAATATGATCTTTCTGAAGACATGCTGTAAACAATTTTGAAAATATACTATGTAGAAGAAAAATAAACAAATTCTGATAAAAACGCCAACTGCCCTTTTTTATTTACAAACATCACCATATGATCTGGGCATATTTATTATGCTGGTAGAATTCCACATAACATTAGTGATTTATTAAACATTATTACCCAAAACTTTATACTTAATAACTAAAAATATACATTTCATTTTTTGGCTAATTCTATAATGAACCAGAAATCTTTATATTTTCCCCAATATCAGGAGATTCACACCCAATTTAAAACCATGAAATAGTTGGCAAATAAGAAAGTTGAAATTTTTGTTGGTACATGAGGAGTCTGATACTCCTAAGTCACTGGTAGGCACTAAAGAAGTGGAAAAATATTTCTGGATCCCATTCTAAATTTCTGATAACTATAAAAATAGGGTGAGAAAAATAGGGTGAAATGTTTTGCCTCTGCGTTAGAAACACATATCAATAGTCCATGGAAGAAAAAGGAAACATCTTTCTTGTGGTAAATTTGGGAAAAAAAAAAAAAAAACACAAAAAGAATGAAGAAGGAATTAACATCACCCTAATTTCACTATCCAGACAGAACAACTTAAAACATTTTTAGTGTTTCCCTATGTTATGTGTGAGAGATGAGATGTGGATAGAGGGATATATGTTTATCTTTGTAATTTATTTTTACAAAGCTAGAAACAGAGGGGATATACCATTGAAAGTATTAATTTTTGTAACATTCTGAATTATTTTTCAAATCCTTAAACATCCTTCAAAAATATGATTCTTTAATGTTTTCATAATATGCTATAGCATAACTTAATGTTTTCATAATATGCTATATCATTACTTAATCTCAAATTTTGATATATAGGTTATTCATGAAATTTCATTATTATAAACAATACTGTTCTAAATATCTGTTACTAAAAATTCCTACAAATGAGCTTACCAGCCAACTAATGTGACCTAAAAAAAAAGATTTCTTTGATTAAATTAATATTTATATATTTTCCTATACAATATATGTTAAATGCACAGAAAGCAAAATTAAAATAATCAAAACTATTCATAACTTATTTTCTTCTTAGTTTTTAAATTTATAAATACTATGCAGTTTTTATAAAATGGGATCCCATTTTATCTAACTTTGGAACAATCTTATTTTTGTTCTAGATCCTTATGCCAAATCACTTTCTAAAAAAGTTGTACCTAGTCTACAAACATGCTACTCTAAACAAACCTGATCCTGTCTGATCTCAGAAGCTAAGCAGGGTTTGGCCTACTTAGTACTTGGATGGGAGACCACCTAGGAAAACCAGGTGCTATAGGCATAAAAAAATTAAAAATAAGGGATTGTAAGCTGACAGAAAGAAAGAAGAAAGAAAGAAAGAAAGAAAGAAAGAAAGAAAGAAAGAAAGAAAGAAAGAAAGAAAGAAAGAAAGAAAGAAAGAAAGAAAGAAAGCAAAAGAAAGTTTCACCTATATACATTCTTCACAACTATCGTTAAATTTTGACCTAAAAATAAATCACTTTTATTACAAAATCAGAATATATCTGAGCAGAGGAGAAACATTTCCTAAGAGGGAGGATATTTGAGTCAGCCTGCTGGGGTGTAAATTCTGCCTCCATTTGTAACAGCTGTGGAACCTACTTATTTGTGCCTTTATTTCCTTATTGTTAAAATGAGGATAAAAATATTTACTAACTCATTGACCTGTTTTGAAGGTAGAGCACTACCTTCTATCCTAGAACACTTCAAGGCCCAGAAGACGTGTCAAGCAATGTCATCAGAGAAAGGAAGTGAGCCTTTGTTGTGAGCTTACTAGCCTGGGTCAAGAACAGCCCTTACTTGGGAATGCTGAATATTCCAGTGGTCAGCTAGGTTTCTTTGCTCTGTCTCTTCAGGACTCTGGAAATTATCCAGCTACAGCTGAATGATAGTAATCATTTCTCTCCCAACCTCATGGAGTTTGCTTATTGTTTTCAATAAATGGTGGTGATGGTAGTAATAATAATTTTAAGAGCAGAGTTATCATATGTTTTTTAAAATTTTAATATATTTCATTATTTTTAGTCCCATCTCCCCGCCCCTCCACTTAGGCAGCCCTCACCTTGTTCTCTATATGTATGGATCTGTTTCTGTTTTGTTTTGTTTATTTGCTTATTTTAGATTCCACATGTAAGAGATCATAAAGTATTTGTCATTGTCTGACTTATTTCACCCTCTAGGTCCATGTATGTTGTTGCAAATGGCAAGATTTCATTCTTTTTTATTGTTGTGTATTATTCCATTGTATATGTATATTTTATTCACATATACATATATATCACATCTTTATCCATTCATGTATTGATGGACATCTAGTTTGCTTCCATATCTTGGCTATTACTAGTAATGCTGCAATGAATATAGGGGTGCATATATCTTTTTGAATTAGTGTTTTTATTTTCTTTGGATAAGTATCCAGAAGTGGAATTCCTGGATTGTATGGCAGCTCTATTTTTAATTTTTTGAGGAATCTTCATACTGTTTTTCATAGTGGTTGCATTAATTTACAATCCTAGCACTGTATGAGGGTCTTCTTTTCTCCATATCCTCATCAGCACTTATTTGTTGATTTATTGATGATTATCATTCTGACAAGTGTAAGGTAATATCTCATTGTGGTTTTAATTTGCATTTTCCTGTTGAGTCGTGATGTTGAGCATCTTTTCATATGTATGTTGGCCATTTGTATGTTCTCTTGAGAGAAATGTCTATTCAGGTCCTGCGTATTTTTTAATTGCATTGTTTGTGTTTTTGGTGTTAAGCTGTATGAATTCTTTATATATTTTGGATATTAACTTTTATCAGTTGTATTATTTGCAAATATTTTCTCACATTTGGTAGGTTGTCTTTTTGTTTTGCTGTTGGTTTTCTTCACTGAGCAAAAACTTTTTAGTTTGCTATAGTCCCGTTTGTTTATTTTTTTCTTTTGTTTCCCTTGCTCAAGGAGACATATCCTAAAAGATATTGCTAGGAATGACATCAATGAATTTACCACCTATGTTTTCTTCTAAGAGTTTTATGGTTTCAGGCCTAACATTTAAATTTTTAGTTTATTTTGAGTTTCAACAAAGAGGTCCTGTATTATTCAAAGACTGAAGTTGGTTCTCTTCAGATGTTTTTCTGCCTGACTGAACCAGCTTCATCATGCCTTTCAGAAATAGTAAATCCAACCCAAAAATACTAAACCCAGTAAGTAAATCTTCTTCTCAGAGGATGTCTGGATCCCAGGTCTGTGAGCTCTTGTCTGAAATTCAAAAGCTGTCCACTAGCACCCTTTCCTTAGAGGTCTGGGTCCCAGCTTAACAAAGCCTTTCCCAAGCTCATGAAGTGCGAGCACCAGCTCGGGAGCTTCCCTGCTCAGATGACCAGGTCTCAGTTTACAGGGCTCCTCAATCAAAGTTCCAGGTTCTTATAACCTCCAATCTCTGCTTCTTTTATTGTTAGCTCTTACCTCACTGTGACACCTTACCGATTCCTTTTTGTCTTCCAGTCCTCCAATACCTGTTTAACCAATATCTTGTATTAAATTCTCTCTGGTTAAAAAAAAGTAAAAAAAAACTCTTGGAGTTTCTCTTTTCCCAACTTGATCCTGTCTGATGCAGATGTCAAGCTCTCTAATTTGAACGTGTATTATAAAAGCCGTCTTTAAACCTAAACGAATTTCAGTTCTACTAAATTTTTATTATTGACCTAAAAAGGCATATCATTTTTCCATAGTCTTCTTGGAAACAAAACTGGGTCCTATGACACTCCCTAGTCCTTGGGCAATTATGTTAGTAGATATTATAAGGATCAGCAGATGGGCTTATTCTCAGATTGTGGACAGCAGATGGATAATTGACTTTTCTTTTACTCCAAACAAATGTCTAACGATAATATCATTCTGATATCATATTGGTTTTTTGAAGAGGAAAAAGCAGTGAGATGGTACCTAAAATCAATACCATCTGGACTATACCTTTACCTTAAGAACTAGTGAAAACTAAGATTCTGAACTTGGGAATTTAGAGGAACAGGATCATGAAATGATGTATGTCTATTTTACTAGAAATAAATGAATATATTTTAAGTTACTGACTCATGGCAATGAATCTATGTTATCCCAGTGGGCAGCCCATGCATCCAAACTCCTTTCTATTCTAAGTAGGATATTTAGATAATTTTATGTTAATAAGTGTCATGTCTGTGGCATACATTATTTTCTATAGTTCAAGTTAATTTCTGACTCTAGTTTCAGTTCAGTTGTTCTTGGTCCTTGCACCAAAGGATTGGGGTACAGTCTGAAGGTCTTGTGTCAGGATAGTCAGACCATGTCGTTCTTCAATCATTGATACACAGATGAATAAAGAGCTGTGTTTAGGGTCTGTTGGTGGAGCTCGCTGTGGTGCTTTTGGGCCACAGAAACTTTTGGTCAGGGTCCATGGACAAACCACAAAGACATTTTTTCCTAGTGTCCTGCTTCCTCTCCACGGCTCTGTGAGGATCAAGAAACAGATTCCTTCTGCTCTCAAGGCATGCAGAGATGCCTCTCCCATCTCCTCCCTTGCCTGAGGAATATCTTCAGTTTTCATGTAGACAGTTCTCAAAATTTTATTTTTTTCCTATGCATCCTCAAAAGTCTATCCATTCTCTATATCTTAGATTATCAGTGTTATAAGAGCCAGTAAAATTATTTAATTACATCATCCACTGTGATTTTCAATTGTATATATTACACTGATACAAACATTGAAAAAAGAAATTTCTGATGTGAGAACCTTGTGATGCCTTTTAGGTGACTGTTTCTCCAACTGCCTTTAACATCAGTTGTTTATGAAAATTTATTTTTTTGATCACTTGAGTGGTCATTAAATGTTCATCTGGTCTCTAATGTGTTTCTGAGACCTACATGAGAGTTCAGAGCCTCAGCTTGCACTTGTTTTTATTATAGTATTTGTCATCATTGTTTTATTTTAATTTTAATAGTAAATATAAGTTTGCTATTAATGTTATTTAATTTTGAAGCATTTTTAATGGAGAAAAGTTTATAAAAGAAGTTTATAAGGGGAGAAAAATTCCTTGGTTGTTCTAATATTGAAATGAATAAAAAATGATAATTAGTTTAAAATGTCTTAATTAATGATACAGCACAGTGCTGTAACCAAAGAATACCCATTCTTTGTCAATTGAAACAGATTTCCCAGTGTTATGGTCATGTAGCGTGGGCATTCTTGAAAAGCCACACACCAATTTCCATTGCCCATCTTTAAAGGTTTGATTTTTAAATCATGACTTAAGTAACAATTTATGATTACAAAAACAATAATTGAAAAATCCACTAGAGGTTCTAAAAACTCTATAGTCAACGACAATATTAAGGAAAGACCATCTCTCATTCTTCTAGGACTTACACATATCTACAGAGCTGCAAGTCAGTGGGAGTAAAACCAATGATTCAGTGAATTAATTCTCCATGTTTGGAAGACTTTCTGCCCCAGATTTTGAGAGTTGTCTGTGACAACACTGTCTCCTGAATGAATACAGAGAGACTGGGCACACAGAATGTCAGGTCAAAGTCAACTCTGATAGTTTATCTGTTCAGTGCTGAACCAGTCAGCCCAGTGCGGAGGGGATAGCTGGGAGGGGATGACTATCAGACAAGTGGAGCAAATTGGTATTAAAAGTGACCACTTGGCAAAGATTGGCTCATAAGGACTGGGATAATTACTAAAAACATTCTTTTTGCAAAATATTACCTTACCTAAGGAGGTAAACTACCTGTCTTGTCACACTGGATTTTTTTTCTTCTTTCTAAATCTCTAGTGCTACTTCCAGACTCTGGCAATCTAATTTTCTCAGCATAAATACATGCAGGTTTACCTGAACTTTGGCTAGTTCCTGAAGCTGGTTTTGTGGCATTTTATTCCTAAATCTTGTATCAGAGGGCTTCTTAGATCACCTGTTCCAATACGATCAATTGATCAATTTTCTCTCTTACCTTTATTAAAATTTTAATTATTTTCTCCCAACAATGTACTTCCACTTCCTCCTCCACTCTGTTTTTATCCTTTATATTAATAAATCTTTATTTCTTTATCTGTAAAATAGTAGTTGGATTAAGTACTATGGATGTTATGCCTGATTGCCTGTGCATGAGCAGATGGTGAGCAGCTGGATGGTCCCCGATGTCCTCTCTGTATTCTGGAATTGATACTGTTTGAAATTCTTTTTCTCTTAAGCTCTTTGCACCAGCTGTAGGCAGATATTTCATTTCATTCTACATCACCCCTGCTAGAATCTGTCATGAAAATTTAGAGAACAGATAGAATTTCAATGTTGTGAAACCACAGTGCACGTCTGTCACTTCCTTCTCCAGAGTGCTCCTGCCCAGTGATGCAACAGACCTGTTTTGACATGGTGTGAACCTAACAAGGGAAGGCTATTGCTCTCTGAAAAGCTGTTGATTTGCTTCTAACAGAGTTCAAAAGTGTTATACAAATTAAAAGACAAACACCATCTTCCTCAGAATCAGTATACTTATTACTATGCTATCTATGTATATGCAAACACAAAAGTCACTTTACTGCTCCAATGTTTGAGAAGTGGTACATGGGTTACTAAAAGGCACCTGTCAGTGTATTGGTGTAGAGGGTATGTGATATGTATATGTACTTCTTAATATCAACCAATTTGAACTAATAGCTTAATTTTTAAATATAATTTCAATGTAAACATTCCCGTTCTAAATGCCACATAATACGACATATTCTCTTCATCATTCTCTAATTACCTTCTTTTATGCTAAGGGAATTGTTAGTGTTATTTCTATGCATGTTACTAAATCAGATCACAATGGTACATACAGTGAGACATGAAAAACAGAACCTTATTATGCAAAATAAAATGAATATTTTAATATTCATAAAATGCCAGGGCATGTGCCAAACAATATTTCTAAATATGTTATTGCAATGCTTGCTTATATTTTACTAAATACTACATCACAATTTTAAATATTTAATTTTATATTAGATAAGTGAAATATTTGTTCATGGCATATTATGTAGAAATAAAGTGTACAATAAAAGTGCTAGCATCTGCTTTCATTTTAGGAAATCTAAAATAATTATTTCTCAGAAATGGTTAAGCCATCTTTAAAGTCATTTTCATAGGTTTCAATAACAATAATAGTAATTATCCTGCCTAAAGGATACATTATATTATCTGTATAGAAAATGGTCAAATGAAATGTTTGCTGATATGTTTTTTTTTATTTGAATGGATATCCAATTAAATATAAATTATGCTGGTGGAAATAGCATTAGTGTTCTTTTTTAAAATTTTTATTAAATTTATTGGGGTGACATTGGTTAATAAAATTATATAGGTTTCAAATATACAATTCTATATACATCATCCATATATTGCATTATGTGTTCACCTCCCAAAGTCAAATCTCTTTCCATTACCATATATATAACCCCCTTCACCCTTTTCAACATTCCCCACTCTCCCCTTTCCCTCTGATAACCACTAAACTGTTTTCTGTGTTTGAGTTTTTGTTTGTTTGTCTTGATCATTTGCTGCTTTCAGTTTTACATCCCACATATGAGTGGAAAATATTTAAATCTCTTTTTATTGCAGCCCAGCTCACCATCTTCCCAGGGACAGCTGCTGCTCCTGATGCTCTTATATCCACATTCATCTCTCAAACCTCAAAAACTCTTCTACTTTCTATAATTGTTATTAAACCTCATGTTAGCCATTCTACCATCTTTTGTATATTCTATCTCCAGACTCCTGCCTTGTTCCTCCATGTCTACATAGAGCCTTACCCTTTATAAGCTTGAAATGAGGGAGAGATATGATAATTTTTAAATCTTATTTATATGTTTCTTATAATGAACACATTCATAATTTTGACCACATGCCATGCAAACATATATTGCAACTTCATAGTACATTCTTTTTCCCAAAATAATTCACCCACTCCTCAGATACCCAAGTATACCTGCACGTGTAACAACCCCTCTTTGAATTAGGAAACGTTTCCAAATTAAACTGATTTTGATAACTTTTACCACATTAATTTCATGGTGTTGACCCCAAAGGGTATTTGGAAATGCTTTGTGTCTGCTTTTTGTTTGTTTTGTTTTGTTTTGTTTTGTTTTGTTTTGTTTTGTTTTGGTGGTAACAATGTCTCCAGAGCACAGTTGACACCTAGTGGCTTCATGGATTCAAAGAAGCATTGCACCCAAATGCCAATCATGCCTCTTTAAGAAACATTGAGTTAGAAACGTTTCATCCTTTGGAACATTCTACTACAGGACTAGAAGGGACTGGAGAGGGCATTTGGTTCCTTACTTTGCACTTGAATAGGAGTAAACACACCGTTACAAAATCAGGAAGCCCCAAAGAGAAAACAGAGAGAGGATTAGGATTTCAGAAATCCATTTAAGAATGAAGAGCAGAAGGAATATTTAAGAGGATAGAGAAAAAGGAAACAAACTGGCTAAGACTTGAGCTGGGGAAGTTTTCTAGGAGGGTATGTAAAGGAATTTATATCTCATCCCCAACCTGGTTCATCTAATATTGCTTATCCTGGATGGGGATCACCCTTGCAGCTATATCCCTATCTTGTTCAAGTTGATAAAAAGAGTAAAAATCACCATGTATCAAAGAGATATGTCCATTACAACGTTATTCACAATAGTTAACATATGGAAATAACCTAAATGTCTGTTGACAGATGAGTGGGTAAAGATGATGTGGTATGTATATGTACAGTGGAATATTATTCAGCCATGTGAAAGAAGGAAATTCTGCCATTTGCAACAACATGGTAAACCTAGAGGATATTATGCTAAGTGAAATCAGCTAGATAAAGATAAATACTGAATAAATTCACTTATATGCAGAATCTGAAAAAAAATTCAAATTCATAGAACAGAATAGAATGATGGTTACTACGGTCTGGGGGTGGGGGAGATGAGGAAATGCTGGCCAAAAGTTATAAGCTTTCAGTTTCAAAATGAATAAGGTCTGGGCATCTAATGGTAGGCCTGGTGACTACAGTAGTTAGTAATTCCAGAAATTCGCTAACAGAGTAGATCTTAAGCATATCACTACAAGAAAAAAAAAAAAGGTAATTATGTGAAGTGATGGCCATGTGAATTAACCTGATTAACCTGATTGTAGTAATCATTTCACAAAGTATATCAAATTATCACATATCCAGTTGTGTGCTTCAGTCACCTCCCCACCTTCACCCCGACTACCCAGGCTGATAGACACTTCTGTAGTGAAAAGAGAAGGCAGGAAGCTGACAATGAAGTTGACCAGGAGCAGGAGTGAGGAGACATGAGCACATGGAGATGACATAGATAATGACCTAGAAAAGAAAAACAAAAAGAATGAAGATGAGTAGGCCACCAGAAGGAAAAGCTAAATTACAGAAAGAAATCACAGAAAATATTACCACTCTGGGTTCCTTTCTAATGTTCTGACCATGCTTCTCTTTGAACAGAAAAATGCCCATCAAGAAAACACCATTCCTGAAGATGATATAACACACAAAATCAACCGCAATTAAAATGCCATGCAGCAAATTTCCAATGTGGAGAAGGAAAGAATCTAAATTTCTAAATGTATTAGTTCTTTACAACTGTCATAATAAAGTACTCAAAGTAGGAGGCTTAAAACAACAGGAATTTATAATCCCACTGTTCTGGAGAATTAAAAATATAGAGGTAACTGCATTTCATGTCAAAGTAATAGGATGCCTAGATTTGGCTTGATCCAGGCTCATCTTGATGTATTTGGAATTAAAATATTATATATAAAATATGTACTAATTTTTAAGTTAGCATCATCGAGCTCTGAAAATCAATAGGTATAGAGATCCAGACAGATATTTTGCACATTCTTAAAGAATCATCTTTGTGTGACTTTTGTTGACATTCATAGTCACTGATAAATTCCAAAATATATATACATAAGAAATGAAATCCTCCCAGAATGCAAGCCATCTGTCCTTAATATCTTCCATACATATTCTGTATTTGCTGGTTATCTGCCTTATAAACCATTTCTTCATTATTTCAGAAATTTCCCTCTGAATGAACCCTCCCAAACTGGACCTCTGTTCTTTTCCTCTCTTGTGGTTGTGAAAACATAAAAACTACAATTCATTATTTTCTAACATTACTGTATCTTTCTTGTGACTAAAAGTATTTTGCTGAATGAGTCTTTTCATATACTTGTAATGACATGGTATATTCTATTTTACAAACAAAGCATACTATGTATTTATATTTCCAAACATGCAAATACGTAAGAGGACAAGAAAATAAGAGGCTGAGATCTTACAGGGATAATCTACGTTGATACTAAAAACATCAAAATTAATACAGAAGAGAATAACAATGAGTAAAGTGATAAGGAGTAAACCAGAAGTTAGTAGGTGACCATTATTAATACCATTTTCCACAAGAAGGAATAGAAACACAGAAACATTAGTAGCTTGCCCTGAAAGAAGAAGAGCCTGGTTTAGAACCCAGGAGTTGAACTCCAGAGCTCAGATTCTTAATCCTTACCCCTCCAAGAAGAAAAAGTCTGATACAACCCTAGCAATCACTTTCTTTCAAAGATAGCTTTAATCAAACCAGGAAAAGAATCATCATGATCAATAAGTCTATATGAAATGGTTTTTATACCTGATTCCATACATACTGAATTTCTTTCAACCCATATTTTTCTGAAGCTGTGACACCATCTTTACATTCTAAAATATTAAATGGTATGCAGACAATGTTAGTTAACAGACTGTCCTACAGATTGTGAGTAAACTGTTTTTATTCACAGCCATGTAAGTTGATCATATCATAGAGGGTGCAGTGTAAATGATTGTTCATCCATTATACATAAATGGCTGGGTTTACATTTGTAAGTGTGTTTAAATACAACAAAATATATGTATGCATACATACACAGTGAAAAAGTTGAGTTTGCTTGTGTAATCTCTATCAGGGCCAGCAAGAGAGCAGGTGGCCCTAGCTGGGGGCCCAGACACATTCCTGATGGCCTTCAGCATAAGCAATAAGTGTCTGATTGTTTTCCATCAATTATGTGCCTCTATTTTTTTACTTCAAGCCAGACTCTTCTTGCATCTGTTTGCTTCACAGTGCTATGTAGACACACAAACATAAAAATATAAAGATAGTTTAGTAAAGCATGACTGCATGCTTTA
>NW_011889017.1:320088-324971 GCF_000151845.1 Pteropus vampyrus
ATTATTTGGAGAGAGAAAAATAATAGTTAATAACTCATTAATCATCTTTTCTATAATTAATGTTTGTCTTATGTTCATACAATATTATCAATGAAAAGATTTCTGAGTATATGTTATAAATTACAATTGCAATGTCTCGTTGTATCAAAAAATGACTATAAAATTAGAATAAGAACAAAAATGAGCTACTTCCTATTTTTCATACACAAAATAAAATAGAATCATCCTGAAAAATTAGATCCTACAAAACAGGTGACTAAAACTGCCATGTTCAAAACCAGCTAATTAAGAAGATAAAGGAGACTATTTGTATTGTATTCAAGAGTAGCTCTTTGTGGGTCTTCCTGTATTGTGTGTAGACAAGATTTTTTCAGTCTCCCACTCACATGTGTGAGCATGCTCCCACACAGGTCGAAAGAGCCTTTTCTATATCTGTAGTAATTACAATGGGAATTTTATACTTCATGTTTTTATTTTCTAAAGAACAGGGAGGATTTGGAGCAACTGATAAGTGAAAAGCACATTGATTTTATATAGTACATCAAGATCGCTAAACATGAAACCCATTTCCAGAGATCGATTTTGTCTTTTGTATTTTGATAAAATGGAAACATACAATCATGAATTCTAGTTTCAAGATGTCAAAAGAAGAGTTACAATGGAAGATTTTCTGAAATGGTTAAAATACCATTAAAATTTTTTTATTGAAGTATAGTTGACATACAATATTATATTAGTTTCAGATGTACAACATATTGATTTGACATTTATATACCTTATAATGTGATCACCCCAATAAGTCTAGTAACCATCTGTCACCGTGTAAAGCTATTACAGTATTATTGACTAAATTCCCTGTGCTGTACACTACATTTTGTGGCTTATTTATTTTATAACTGGAAGTTTATACCTCTTAATTCCCTTCACCTTTTCACCCATCCGCCCACCCCTCTCCACTCTGGCAAACATCAATTTGTTCTCTGTATCTATAGGTCTGCTTCTGTTGTGTTTTGTTTATTCTTTTGTTTTAGTTTGTTTTTATTTTTTTGTTTGTCTTTTAGATGCCACATATAAGTGAAACCATAGTCTTCAGCTGTCTGATTTACTTCCCTTAGCATAATATCCTCTAGGTCTCTCACTGTTGTTACAAATGAAAGATTTCATTCTTTTTTACTGCTGAATAATATACCATCATATATATGTATACCATATCTTCTTTATTTAAGGTTGCTCCCAAATAATTTTTAACTGATGTTATGCCTGCCAGAATTCTAGGTAAAATTTTCAAGAGTTGTTTAATAGGCATACTCACAATGTTTCCTGTACATGGGGAGCAGAATAACACAATGCATTTATCTGGCACAGAAACAAAAAAAATAAAAGAAGTCTGTATTTTCTTTATGAGGCAGACAAGGGTTGAACATTTCTAGTAATGTTTCTAAAACTCAAAGCTGCTCCAAAATACAGTTTTAAACTTTTGATAATAAAATAATAAGCCATGATAACCAATTTTCATTTGCATATAAAATTTCATGAAATTCAGGTAATCATTGTCGCATCATACATCTCTCCATATTTGCAATGCTCCCCAGTTTTCAAAATGCTCTCGATCATAATGTGACAGAAAAGGACATTTCTTGGAATAGCTTATATCTGGGTAATAGATTAAGTCATTAAATTCAACTATGTTATTAAAAATTATGTAAAACTAACATCTTCAGAGATATAGCTAGAAATATAGTAATAAAAATGATATAATGGTGCATTTATTAAAGCCAGTACTTGGTTTTAACTGTAATTTTCAAATCCAGGTTGAGTAATAATTTTTTTTTCCTCTTTTGAGCCATTAGAATGCATTCTCTGATGCATTCTTGGTTGGCTTATCCTGTGCCCCATCAAATAAATTGGGATATGTCAATAACACAGATGTTCCCCAAAATTTGCCTGTTATTTGTGATTCACTTTCTAAGGTTAATCTGAAAGTGATCTTTAAGGAATTTTTATAAACATCTTGATTGAATTTTATTCTTAGTTTAAAATTTTTTTTTTTACTCTTTGAAAACAATTCTGGTGACTTTCTTTCAAAATTTGCACACTTTATAGTGGTTTACAAAAGCAAAGTTTTGCTTGGGTTTTCTGCCTTAAGAGAAAAATGGTGTTAGGTCACATTTCATGAAAATAACATTAACACATTCTACACTGACTTTCATTGAGTTCTTGGCATAGGTTTGTAATTCTTTAGAAGTTTCCTCAAAAACAAAAGCTTTTATGGCATTAGGAGGTTACAAATTTCCCTTCATGTCTTACATATTTGCAATGACTTTAATCTTATATTACAATTTTTTTTAATTTTTATGAATATGTTCTTAAATATAATTTTAAATTATTGCATTTCAGAGATTAAAGCGAAAATATTTCTAAAATTACACCCAAAAATAAAGCCCTTGTATTTTGTTGTCACTGCTGTCTGTTTTAGTCATGTTGAGTTGATTTGTAGAAAATAGAACTAGAGAATCCAAAGTAAAAAAAAAATTTATCTCATATGATGATCACTTTTTACAAAGAAAATGAATAAACCATATTTGAAAGTTTCAAAATATTTGTTGAGATTGCAAAAGTTTCATGTTTGGACATTCTTTCATTAAGTGAGCACACATTAAACATATTATGTCTTCCCAGAAAGTAGACACATTTATCGTTATGTAATAGCCCTCTCTTTATCCCTGACAGTTTTCTTTGTTCTAAAGTATATTTGTAATTAATATAGCAACTCCAGCTTTCTTTTGATTAGTGTTGCCATGTTGTCTGTCTCCATCCCTTTGCTTTTAACGGATTTTTGTCTTTAAATTTTAAGTAGGTTTCTTGTAGACAGCATATTTTTGGATCACTTTTTAAAATCCATTCTGACACTCCCTGCCTTTGAATTAGACTGTTCATGTTTAAAGTGAATATTGATATCTACCCTATATATGACATATTACATCTATCTGGTAAAATTTCTGGACATAAGACCCATGCAAGTATGGGGGTCCCCCAATTATAGCCCCCAGGTGTTTCATTCATGCTAGTCCATTTTTTTTACTTCCAGCATTTGGTCAAAGTTACCATTTAAGTGTTCTTAGCAGTTAATGTCTCCAACAGGCTCTGCTCCAGCTAAGTTGATCTCAGCTCTTTTTCTCTGTATTTGCCTCTCTCTCTAGATTTCGAGGCCCCACTCACTATGACCTCAGTTCTTTGATGAGCCCAAGGAAAGTCATTGTTTTTTTTATTTCCTTAACTTTTTTCTTGTAAGAACAGGACTTGCAAAATGTAAAGCCGAAACAGGAAATCCTTCAATAATGCTGCAACATTTAAATACTAATGAATGTAACCTACCACATTAAGAGAACAATGGAAATAATCACCTAAAGATGTAAAAAAAGTATTGGACAAAATTAAACAAACTTTCCTAATAAAATATTTTTAAATACTCTCAGAAAACTACAATTTAAATGGAACTTTCTAAATCTTATAAAGAGTATTTATGAAAAACTCAACTAAAATTATAATTACCCATGAAATATTAAACATATTTTCTGTAAGGTCAGGAATAAGACAAGAAAGTCCATTTTAATTGCTTATATTCAACATACTACACTAAGTCTAGTTAAGAGAATAAGACACAAAAAATACATACGTTACATGCATACATAAGTACATATATACACATGTCAATAAAAATAGATGTCAATAAGTTAATTTATAGATTCAAAGCAATTCCAATTTAATACCAGGTGTCTTTTTTTATTTTTAGAGATTGACAAGCTGATTCTAAAATATCTATGGATTGCAAAGGACTAGAGTAGCCCCAAAATCATGAAAATGTAGAAAAGAATATTCGATTTCACAATTTACTGTAAAGATGCAATAATCAGGATATGTGGTATTGACATACGGGTAGATGCCAATGATAAAGAATTAAAAGTCTAGAAATATACCCACAAATATATGGTTCTTTTTTTTTTTTTTTGATAAAGCCTCCAAAGTATTTAAATGAGGAAGGCAATTCCTCTTTTCTGTATCCACCCCCAAAATTTGAAAACATTTATCTGTACAGACATATGGACCCCGATGTTCAATGCAGCATTATTCATAGTGGCCAAGACATAGAAACAAGTGAAGTATCCTTCAGTAGATGACTGGATAAAGAAGCTGTGGTAGATATATACAACGGACTATTACTCAGCCATAAGAAAAGATGAAATACTGCCATTTGTGACTACTTAAATATATCTCGAGATTGTCATGCTAAGCGAAATAAGTAAGACAGAAAAAGTTGAGGACCATACGATTTCACTCATATGTGGGATATAAAACTGAAAGTAACAAATGAACAAGACAAACAAACAGAGACTCCCAGACATGATCAATAGTTTAATGCTTAACAGAGGAAAAGGGACAGAGGGAGAGGTAGATAAGGGTAAAAGAGGTCAAATGTATGGTGACAGAAGGAAATTTAACTTTGGGTGGTGAACACACAATGTGATATACATATGATGTATTATTGAATTGTACACTTGAAACCTATGCAATTTTATTAACCAATGTCACTCCAATAAATTTGATTTAAAAATAGTAGTCTTTTAACAACTGCTATCCATACACACAAAAAAAGGAAAGAAGCAGGAAGTAGGAAATAAAGGAGGGAGGAAAGAAGAAACTCAAATATCAAACTTAAAGAAAAAATTCTAAACACATAGTAGACCTAAAAACAATCTTGAGAGACTATATTTGTGTCCTAGTGGTTAGGCAAAGAATTCTTAGGACTCAATAAAACCAACCATGAAAGAAAAAAATAATAAATTAGATATCATTTAAATGAAAAATTTTTCATCAAAAGACAC
>NW_011889017.1:326721-331391 GCF_000151845.1 Pteropus vampyrus
CTTCCCCCTTTACCCCTTCTCTCTGGTTCTAAAAAAAGAAAATGCGACTCATGGACACATTTTTTTAAACATTTTGTTTCCCTAGGGACATTTTTGTTTCAATTTTCATTTCCTCATGTTAAGGAATAAAAATATCTCCTAATAGAATATACCTATACATATACTCATAATATACATATATACAGATATACAGATATATACATATATACCTATATATAAATGTTCATGGGTTTTTAATTAAAAACTGCTGATGTTTCTTTATATAAAGATAATATTATAATAAAATGACTAAATGTTTTTAATTTAAAATACTTACATTTTTCTGAGTTCAAAATTAAAATTATTGTTTTATGAGTCAATATCAAAGTCTCACCATTTAAAAATTAGAAAAAATAAAACTGAAAACTTTAAACAGGGATTTGACAAAAAGAATGCATATTATATATGTACTAAGGCTATAAAATGTAGATACTATAGAAGAGCTTCCACAATGAGAGAAAGCAGATCAATTTAATACATAGATTTTAAAAAGATTACACATGAAATATATACATATATAATTCTAGTAAAAAGGAAAAACAGCTATGAAGAAAACTAAAAGTTTAAATACATAACATAAGATATTCAAAATTGATAAGAAATGCTAATACAACTCAGAAGATTAATTTGTAAAATTCATGAGGATATGATTTGCATAAATGGATAAACAATAAGTAAAATATGTATGGGAAAATACTCAACTTCATTAATAAGAGACATGTAAATTATAACTAAGTTGAAGTAAAATTGTGACATATTGACAAAGCATTTAGAAACATTTAAATGTCTAATGTCTACAAACTCCAGTTGTCTCAAACTTTGCTAAAAAATGTTATAAAATCATACTGATAATTTAAAAGCTAGGACTATGCAAATTAAGAGATATAATAATTTTCATGCTGTTTACTAACCCCATATCTCATAATCAATTCAAAAGAAGCATTATTAAGTATAAAAATACATAAGTGCAAAGACTTTTATGGCATTTTTAACATAATTAAAAATCGAAAATAAAATGATTGTCCAATATCATGGAAAATATTCCTATTCAGTAAGATGTTATTTAAAATGACTTGAAGTGATAGTTAAAAAGTTAAAATGGTTAAGAAAATATAATCATAATATAAAATAAGCAAAATGCTTACATATGACCAATGAAGAGCTTATTTGGTCTTATAATTATAATATCACATGATTTCATGTACATGTGGAATCTAAAAAACAAAACCAACAACAAAAACAAAAGTAGAAATAAACTCATAGATACAGAGAATACTAAGAGGAATACTAGATGGGAGAGGGGTTGGGGAGGACCAAGAAAAGAGCAAAGAGATTAAAAGGTACAAATGGATAGCTGCAGAATAGACATGGAGACGTAGAGTGTAGCATGGGAAAAATAAATATGTAATGTAGTAAAGGGGTACTAGATTTAGTTGGGTGATCACTTTGAGAGTTATGTGGATCTCTGATCTATATGCTACATAACTGAAACTGGTATATTGTTGTATGCCAACTATAATTGAAAAAACCTCATTGAATTGTACAATGTAAATACAAGCAACTAATTGTCTATTATATTTCAATAAAGATGAAAAAACATAAATGTGTTGTGAAAATTGGATAGGCACATGCAAAAAAAATGAACACAAGAATAGAAAAATGTATACAAGAATAGACTCAAAATGGATTAAAGATTTAAATGAATGACCTAAAAACCATAAAACTTTTAGCAGAAAACATAGGCAGTAATCTCTCTGATACTACTAATAATTTCTTTTTGAATATATCTCCTTGAGAAAGGGAAATAAAAGAAAAAAATAAACAAATGGGACTACATCAAACTAAAAACATTGCATGGCAGGGAAACCATCAACAAAACAAAAAGACAACCTACTGAATGGGAGAAGATATTCACTTATAATACATTGGATAAGGGATTAATATCCATAATATATATAAAGAACTCATACAACTCAACAACAAAAAAACAAACAATCCAATTAAAAAATGGACAGAAAACCTGAATAGATATGTCTCCAAAGAGGAAATACAAATGGCCAATATACATATGAAAAGATGCTTAAGGTCACTAATCATCAGAGAAATGCAATTTAAAAGCGCAATGAGATACCACTTCAGAATAGCTATCATCAATAAATCAAAGAACAACAAGTGTTGGCAAAAATGTAGAGAAAAGGGAACCCTCATACACTGTTGGTGAGATTGCAAATTGGTACAGCCACTATGGAAAATAGTCTGAAGTTTCCTCAAAAAATTAAAATGGATCTACCTTTTAACCCAACAATTGCACTTCTGGGTATTTTTCAAAAGAGAACCCTTATGTACATGGCAGCGCAGTTTATAATAGCCAAGATATGGAAGCAACCTAAATGCCCATCAACAGGTGATTGGATAAAGAAGATATGGTTTATATATACAATGGAATATCACTCAGTCATAAAAAAAAAAAAATGAAATCCTACTGTTTGCAATGACATGGATGGACCTACAGGTTATTACGCTGAGCAAAATAAGATTTCACTTATATGCAGAATCTAAAGAATAAAAAGAACAAACTAATCAAAAACAGACTCACAAATATAGAGGACAATCTGGTGATGACCAGAAGAGAGCAGGTGGGAGGTCTAGGAGAATAGAGTGAAGGGTTAAAGAAGTACAATTTAGTAGTCGATAGGTGGTCACGGAGATGGGGAGCACGGCATAAGGAATGCAGTCAGCAAGCAGTAATGTAATGGCTATGTGTAGGGAAGATAGAGAGTAATCACGTGGACCGTTTCCTAAGCTATATAAATATCTAACCAATGTACTGTATACTTGAAACTAACTTTTTAAAAAATGCAGCAAAAAAAAATACAATAGAAAAAAATACTTCCTAGAAACTGATAATTTTATTTTATCAAGTAAAATGTTAGTCCTATTATTACTATGTATGTGCCCTTAAAGCCACTTCAAATGTAAAGATTTATTCTATTAATCATTATCCCTATAGAACAGACAAAAATAAATTATACTAAGTTTTTCATCTTAAAAAAATTAACAAGTTTTGTGTAAGGGTTGTCAAATTATGCATATCTTTTTTCCCCTATTTTTTCTCATATCAAAATTATATTAAAATTACAATACGATTTTATATAAAAGTAAAGGATTATGTCATTAATGCATTTATAAGTCAAAACAGATAACATATGTAAGAGTCAAATTTAAGTAACCACAAATCATCACTATTTAATACTTTAAATAAAACTATTCAGCAATAGGACTAGATAAAATGAGAAAGACAATCTAATTACCGAGACCTTTAGAGAGAAAGAGATAAAAAAACAGACTCTTCCTTCTCTTCCTGTAAACTTGTGAATTTTATTCCTAATGTTTCCATGTGAACTTATTTTTGTAAAAGTGCTAAATAAATGCAGAGTTAAAATAAACCATCTAAGTCTTTGCTTTAAAAAAATAGAATTTCACATCACTGATCTCTCTAGTAGTACATGCATTCTACTAATGTCTACTCAATGAACCCTGTACAGGAGGGAGAGAGGGAAGGAGAGAGGGGGGAGAGAGAGAGAGGAGAGAGAGAGAGAGAGAGAGAGAGAGAGAATAGGGGCAGAACGAGAGAATTAATTGATTTATTAATTACATTTTTAAATGTCTTCAGTGTAGTGTTTCTATAGTTATCTAAAAATATATGTATCAAACCTGTGAATATACTTTATCCTATATTCATTCATAAGTATTTATATCATTCAAGACTAACAAATTATTCATTATTTCCAAAATACTTTAAAGGTTTTATTACTTAAATAATAATTTGTGGAATTTTATGATACTTGTATTTTATGGTGTGTGTGTTTGTGTGTGTTTCTATAGAATATAAACTCCTAAAGGATAGGCATTTCACTTTCTTTTGGGGAACTTTTTATAGTGGCTTCTTAATAGTTGTATATGTAAAATATGGATGCAAAAAAATACATAAATCAAAAAACAACAACTAAAGAACCAATAGCAGTTCTGATAGTGCACAGAATTATAGAGAACAGCCAGAAGAAGCTCACTTTTTTTGTTAAAGAGCTAAGCAAGAATACATTCTTACTTGCAAACTGGCTTCACTTTGATCTAGAGCATGACTTGTTCTACAGTGTTATCCTATAAGCTGCCTAGCCTTTAGAACCTCTCTGTCTGTCTTTTGGTTGTTGACCAACTGGCTGCCTGAGAGAGGGCTTGAGGGCATAACCCTCTGGGCAAGATGACTCCCTTTTAATGCATAGTGTTACACTTGGCAATTAGTAGGCTCTGAATAAGTATTTTTTAATGTTATTAACTATCTGCCTAAGTATTCCATAGTTTACTCACATTCAACATAGTCTGAACTGAATTCATTTTTTTCTTCTCAAAGCCTGTTTCTACACCCACTTATCCTATCTTAATCTTATTATTATCTTCCCAGACACTGGAGCAAGAGAATTCTAAGTCAAATTTATTTCTTACTTGCCTTCATTCACTCATAAATAATTCATTAATTCTACAAATATTGCTGCTAGGAACTAAAATAAGTGCTGATGACACCGAGTCAAATAAAACACAGCCTCTGCTTTCAAAGATAATTGTATCTAGTG
>NW_011889017.1:332391-348546 GCF_000151845.1 Pteropus vampyrus
GAGGATTTAAGAATATAGTGCTATGAATTTCTTACACTACACCTGATGTGTATAAAATTTGTAGGTGGACTTAGAATATTTAAAATTGTATTTTGTAAACCCTAGGACATAATTGTCTAAGTTGGAGTAAAATAGTGCATGTGCTTTACTCTATCCTAGCTACTAGTATTTTATTTGCATATGATTTTTCTCAAAATAAAATTATCATGAAGAGAGAGGGCATTCTTAGTTCACAAACAGTTATAGCCTGAGGTCCATCTAACTAAACTATATTTTTGCTCTATCAGATTAATTTATATTCACAGTTCATTTCACTCTGTCTTAGTCTATTTGGCAGCTATGACAAAAATGCCATAAACTGAATGGCTTATACATAACATAAATTTATTTCTCACTGTTATGGAAGCTAAGGGCCCAACATCAAGATTCAGCAGATTCAGTGTCTAATAGGGGCCACTTGCTATTTCATAGATGGCTATCTTATTGCTATGTCTTCACATGGCAGGAGTGAGAGACTCTCAGAAATCTCTTTTATAAGGACACTAATCTCATTCATGAAGACTTTACCCTAATGATCACCTCCCAAAGGTCCCACCTCCAAACTCCATTACTCTAGGGGTTAGGTTTCAACATCTGAATTTGGGAGGAACACAGGCATCCAGTCTATATAGCACAGTCTTTTGCAAAATGTAAACGATCTACAACTTTATCCTCCTAATCTGATTCTCTGCATTGCTTTGTTTGCCAGAATACCTTTCCTTAAATAAACTGACGTATTAGATTCTGAAATTACAAATTAATGCTAATCAATTTTTTTTTCTAAAAATCCAACATTTTCTTTCTGATCAACACTACCTTACAATATTAGCTATCCTTTAATGAATTTCCTTACCAGAGGAGGCCAGAGATGCTTGCCCTCAGGTCTCTCTGAAGAGAGCCTACACTGGAGAGCATCACTGACTGTCAGTTCCAGCTATTGACCCTTTGAATCTGCTGAGGCCATAATTGCTCTGGGTAGCTCCCAGGCAATGAGTGAACATAGCAGAGGTATTCGTGCTAACATATTCCTATCTGACATGGGACCCTTCCAGTGGGTGACCTTTGCTTGGGAGCTCTTCATTGACCTGTGAAACTATGATCTGACAGTCTCCCTACTCAACCTGTTCCACTCTTTCCATGAGGGTGTGACATGCCTCATAATCTGAAGGCTTCCCTACTGTTTGCTTGTTATGGCTATTTCTCCATTTATTTGTCTCAAATATTTCCCTTAAAAAAATTTTTAGACACTTAATCCCATCATGGCATCTGCTCCTTAGAGAACCAAAAGTTACTCACCGTCATGTGTTAAGCATTCGGCATTTATTAAAGCAAATCTTCACAAGTAAGTATTACTGTCACCATTTTACAGTGATAAAATTACTTCTAGGTAATTCAAATTTAGTTCAAGTTGGCTCCAAATTTCATACTCTTTCTCTATTGATAAACATGGTTTCTCCCAAATGGTTCAAATGATGATTGGAGTGTTAATCATATTTTTAGGCAAATAAATGTCATATGTATTTATGTATCTCCTAAATAAAGTTCTATATTAAATCAAATTTGATTGATGATATATATATACGATCTATCTCAAGTTTAATTGCATCATCACTTCGATAAAAACTTTCAAAAATATGAAAAGATGAACAATTCCATAAAGTATAAATATAATCTATATACAGTTATAAAATACATTTAAATTTCTGCTCTACTACATCTTAGAGATTTTCAGTTTTATTTAATAGGTCACATATCAAAAAGACATTTTGGTACCTACGCAAAATGGAGAGACTTTTAATAATAACCTAAAAGTCTGAATTAAATCTTGATTCAAAAAGTCTTTATAATCTAAAAAGATGAGGTTTCAGAGTTAGGGAGCAAAAGAAAATTCATAAATGTAACATATGATTAAGAAATGACATTTTTTATTAAATTTATGAAGGTGACATTGGTTAATAAAATTATATAGGTTTCAAGAGTACAATTTGATAATACATCACCTGTATATTGCATTGTGTGTTCACCATCCAAAGTCAAATCTTCCATCACCATATAAAGAGGTTCAAAAAAAAGAAATGACATTTTTATACCTGGATTCATTGTGTAAGAACAGAGCAGACTTTTTCATCCTGTAAAAACTGGCAAATTTCTTGCAAGATAAACAACAACGCCCTTGCCTCCAAGTACAACTGAGGGTGACAGTGGAAGTGTCAAACCCTCCACCATTAATTACTCCTAACAAATTAGCAGAACAAGCCTCTTAAGTGTCAGGCATAGAATGTGTGTTTAGTGGTTCTTTTATAAATGACAGACTGCTCTCTATTTAAAATAAAACAATTTAAAAGCCACAATTAACATGAACCCTCATTAAGAATGCTAATACCATCCAGGAAAAAAAGTCTTGAGCTCCTGTCCAAAAGCTAGCACAATAAAAATTTATATTTTAGCATCTTGCTCACTAAAAGAAAATGTACCACTATATTAGTAATAGTTATATAAGCCAAAATTTTAAAACTCTGACTAAAATGGAAAGAGGAATTGAAGTGGTATTAAAAATATGATGGCTCAGGAGGAATACTAATTGAAGTGTTGAATGACTCAAACCATAGGAAAATTGGCACTTAATTTGCATATGTAACAAACATTATCATTATTTCAATATAATAAAAATAATAAGGCTTGCCTATTTAAAAGGATTATTGACTTACTTTTAACTAGTACTATTTTTCACTAATAATAATTTTTATGGATCTTTCCATGATCTTGGTGACCAAGTATAAATGAGGTTGCTATGTCTCATAACACCACTTTTTCATTATCATCACCATCACAATCACCATCACCATTGTAACCACAATGATCTTATTCCTGAACCTATGAGACGTAATGTAATTTGCCCAAATCTAAGAAAGTCACAGCCATTGTAGTTGCTCAGGTAGGCAGTTTTTCTGTCTCTGAACTTAATATTCTTTCCCCTACCAGAAGTAACCAAAGGGACAAACTATGTAAGGTGATTTATTAGTAGGAAATATGCAGTATTTAGGAGTAAAAGGAGCATTATGTCTGCAACTGACTCTAAAATGGTTGAGAAAAAATAAAACAGATGTGGTAATGTTAAAATTTGGAGATTCAGGGTGAAAGGTATCCAAGAATTTGTCATACTATTATTACAAATTTTCTTTAAGTTTTTAATTACATCAAAAACTTTTAAACACAGTTTGTAACTATTGTAATAACTGACCACTTTTAATAAATCTGTACCCAACATTAAGTTTTCTCTGACAATTAAGAAGGTATCTTTAATTCTGTAGGACTTTGCTTCTGTAATAATATGAATATTGATTATCACTGTACAGAAATGCAAGCTATATGCAAGAATGAAGAATATTATGTTTATTAAAGATTTCTGAATTATAAGCATTTTTGGTTATTGCAATCTTTGTTTTAATTAATAACAATATTGTAAGGAAGATAATATTACTCTATTATGTATTAATATGCCAACAGTTATAAGTAGACAGAAAAGAGAACCAAATGTGTGTTAGATATCTGCTAGGCTTTGTGATAGATATTTTAGATAATTTTATATATATGAAATCCTGACAAAAACTTCTAGGACACATTTGGCAATAGACTTATTTTACAGATGAGAACGTTGAATGCTAAAGAAGTCAGTAACTTTCTCAAAGTCACAGGCATTAAAAAGTGAAACAGGTTTTAAGCACAGTTATCTTTTCCCTCCAGTTCTGAACACTAGATCGTATTAATATTACAACGTGTTTGGTTAAAGAAATGGATATAGTGCCCTATAAGAGACAGTTAGAAGAACTAAAAATATTAATCCCTAAGAATAGAAGACATGATGGCCATGATCTCTGTCATTGGACTGGTCTCTGGGAAGATTGGCAGGGTTCGCATAAACAAGTTTTATTTTTGCTATTATTCAAATATCCATGAAGTTTTTATTGGTTGAAAAACAATGTTGATAACGTGATCCATCTTTCTTATTGTCAGAGAGAGAAGTTACTACTAAGCAAGGAGAGGAAGGCCAGAATGAATGCTGTGGTATTGGATTAGAATCAGAGACATCAGTATGAACACATGTATATACAATTAAATACGTGCAAAAATAATTATAGAGATGTGTGCCTACATAAGTAAATCTGTATACACATCCTAGTTCTGTCAACTGAAAGAGCCTAGAAGCAGTGACACCGTAGTAAAGTGAGCACCCTCAGCACCCGATTCTTAATTAGATAAATACTATTATCCACTTAAATGCACCAAGCAACCTAGGAGGAATAGCTAACTCTATTGGTGGGGCAGGCAGAATATAAGATGATCCTAGACTTACAGTCCATAGTGTAAGAAAAGGCTGGAAACCAAACATACAAAATGATGAGGATATGTCAAAAGGACACAGGAGCCAATATGAAAAAGCTCCCTCTGGATAGATCTGGAACAATTTAAGCAACAAAATTAATAAAGTAGAATTGATTTATATCTCAAAGGATAGAAAAATAAGCATGAATCCATACTGATATACATAAACCAGTAAGAAGGGATTTTCTTACAGAATTCCAAGTAACATATGTAGTTATTCTTTATTCCAAGAAATGGATCCTAATACCCCCACCAAAGAGTTTATTTACAAAAAGAAAATAAAACAAACAAACAAGCCAATTATTTGCTGTTTATATATATGAAATCCTGACAAAAACTTCAAACTTCAAACATTTATTGTTTGTTTTCTATTTATGGTCATCAAAACATATTTTAAATTTTATGCCAATATACACTCATTACTCAACAATATTTTACAGAAACCCCTCATAATGTGGACTACTTTCTCTACTAGATCAAAATTTATGTTCACCTTAACTTGAATCCTTAAGCTGCCTAGAGAATTTTAAAGAAAATTCAGATACTGTGAGGAAAAGACAAGACCAAAAGGAAGATGGTAGTATCAGCTCTGAGAAAATGGTTTAAGACCAAAACACAATTGTTCTTTTCCAAAGTGTGAATATAAGCAAGCAAATAGCACAGAGAAAAATTTCAATGACAAGTAAATTTAATTTTGATTGAAGTAGTCTTAATTTATAGTGGCAATTTATGCTTGGCAGGACTACTTTTGATTAATCATTATTTGAATTTCTAAAGAAATTCCCAGGACAGTGAGTTGCCAAAATAACATTCCATATATTGCATTTTTCAAGACAGAGAGAGCATTTTTCACAGAGCTGGTTAGTAGATTTAAAAACAAGATTCAATGAAAGGAGCTTTTTAATTGGTCTGTTAATTTCCTTAATGAAAATTAATTTCAAAATAGTTGGATTTTTGCAAATGCTTATTGTATTGTCCTGTAAGAGGTAAGTATCAATGATGCAAAAGAAAAAAAAAAAGACTGATATACAAACAAAAAACTGGCATTTGAAGTCAAAGGTGCTTGGTAAAGCTAGTTAAGCAGCATGGCTTCCTTTGTAATCAGAATGATAGGGCTGGTTCTTGAGAACTAAGGAAGATATGATAGTTTAGTACCTTCAATTAATGTTATTCTTTTGTTGAACTTAAAAATATGGTCACAACTACACACTAATGTATATTCTTACTGGCTTATTTGAGCAATAGTGTCATCTGCACAAAATAATAGTACATTGTTTTAAATCTAGCCATTTCTAAGTGCATTAGAGTTATCAATAACTGCTCAAGTACTTTAAAACTAATACTTTTATAATTTACCATATCTAATTACCTGTGCCCAATGGTCTTTTACATATGTATATACTTATATATGAATATACATACACACACACACACACACACACATACACACACACATACATACACACACATTTAATTGGGGTAAAAAACACATAACATAACTTTATTCTCTGAACCATTTCAAGGTTATATTTTAGATTCTATATTTTAACATTTATTCTTTGTGTCTAACACTATATGTCTAACACTAGGAAAACAAGTTGAAATAAATCAAAGCATCAATAACAAGCCTGATAGGCTTTTGTCCCAAAATCTTGAATAGAGAAGACTCATTTAAATTTCTTAAATGATTATCAAAGGCTTTTCATTCTTGTCATAGAAATGCAATAAAGCCCAGTAGCAGTTACTACAGGGACTTTAAAACCCTGTGATTAAGGAGCTATGCATCCTAAATACTCAGAATTTCTGAATTGATAGTGAGCATCCCTCACAATGGGAGTCAAGAGAAATTGCAAGCCCAGATTTATACAGCGACTCTCACCATATTGAAATGTTGTCCAGGATTTCCTTTAAACGACAGGTAGGATACATATGAAATATATGATAACTGTTTGCCTTAGAGCGTAGTGAGTAGAAGCTAATGTTGTTCATGTCTGCATGATACAGCTAATGCACTGCCTGTGCAAAGTGACTGTGTTTGTAGACTTGAATTTGGCAAAGACAGAAAGAAATATCAAAGAAAATAGCATTATACAACTTTTCCCTTACTCTAAAACTTTTAATCATGGCAGAGTCTTAATGAAGAACTGAACGTTCATAGATTCACTGTAAATATTACCCAGAATTAATGAGCTATAAACTCTGCCCAATAATGGCCCAGGATAAGAAGGACTAGGGGCAGTGACTAGGAATAATTATGGCAAAGGGCATCATGATTGAAAAATAATTTACTACAAGCCTGTGGTAGGATTAGCCAGAGGAAATTGCTGCCGTGTAGCTCATCAACCAAGCTTCATCAGCTGGCTTGAGTGGCTTTGTTCTATACTTTATTGGATATATAACAGTGTCTTCATCTATTATTTAATGTTTCTAAAATGAGAAAACAGTTAACAACTCCCAAAGTGAAAAATAAGCTTGTATCCTTGTTGTCTTACATTTAGATTATTGTAGTCATCTCTTTGAAGATAGACTTGCCTTTTCCTCTACCTTAAGATGTGTTGAAAATACAAAATTACCCTTGTTCTGTTTCCTTATATTTACTGTATCCCTTTATTTTAAAAGATGTTTTCCTTAGTTTGAAGCTGAGGAAAGTTATTATTTTCTTCTCGTGTAACATTTCTGCAAATCATTGTGCTTTATAAAATGAAGTTCCTTTTTGTTAATATTATTAATGATACCCTTATACATTCTTGCATAAAGAGAGCTAACAAGTATAAATGCCATGTGTATGCTATGTAGTCAAGGTATGAATGGATGACCACTTCTAAGAGTGGGAGGGATCATATAAACTTCTCTACTTAGTATGTTAATCTGCATCATAAAATATTAGTCCATTTTCTTCCATTAAGGAAACTCAAGACACTTAATAAGTAGATTTAGAAATAAAATATAGGACAGTGTCAATGTTCACATTATAACCAGGTAGTAAAAGCGAAGTAGAAATTCTTCATCAAAACCTATAACAAAATAGTTTAAGAAGAGAAAGTTGCACAAAATTTAGGAAGTAAAAGTAAATATCAAGGTTATGGAGCCATTGTGTTTAATTGTTCTTATTTTCTGTGTTAGGACTCTTTAGTTTCAGGTGACATAAACGCAAGACAGATTAGCTTACACAAAGTAAAAGGAATTTTTTGGCAAGCAGTTGGGCAGTCCTCGAGCTCTGTTGCCTTCAGAAGTTAAAATAATCTCATTCTCTGGCAGGCTGCCCTCCTGAGATAGCCAAGATGGAGACAGGAAGTTCCTGCTTACATCATCCCCCTGGCTAACAAGCCCAGGGAAATCAAAATCATATCACTCCTGATTATTCCAGAAGACAACCTTGAAGATTCTGATCAGCCCTCTTGGATCAAATGCTAATGTGTTTAATAATTACTGTACACCAGGTGGATATGGGACTTTTGTGAACAGTTCCCTGTTATGCCCAACTCCAGTGCAAGGCTGAGAGAAGATCGGAGCTATCTAATCCACATGAAGTGAGTTCTACACAAGAAAGATTGGCTCGTTACCCAAAAGGGTATGGGGTTGGCAGAAGATAGAACCTGTGGTCTACTTACTCTGTAGCTACACTGGTCATTGCAGCCTCAGCTCTGGGGGTCTTAACTGGAGCACACAGCCTTCGGCATAGGCCCTAAAAGAACAGTGACCATTGAGAGTGGGAAGATATGTTGAATGTTCAAACCCTTTATTTTAGCTTCTTGATCATAATCTCCTCTACCTCTATTCTCAATTATAAATTGGGCTCTATCTGTTTCTTTTTACCAATCTCTGTTACTCTGATGCCAACCTTACTTTCTGATCTTAATTATCCCTGTTCTAGGGTCTCAGCAAGAACAGCCAGAGATCTTTGTATGCATATGGTCGGACAACTTATTCATTGTTTATTGTTTTTAATATTTTCATCTGTTAATATTGTCATTTAAGGGTCTTAGAGACAGATGCACTATCTTACATTAGCTTGAATCTGGGAACATCCTGACCACTATGCAGTTTTGTGTTCTTTGTAAAACAGACATGATAGCTTTTAACTGAAGTAGAAGAGCATTTCCTGGTTAGCCCCACTAACAGACAAAGTTTACTCAGTATCTAAAGGTCCAGATTTCTCCTCTGATTTCCAATACCCTAATGGATTATTCTATCCAGACTCCTACTGTTTAGTGTTTGTATACAAAAGCCTTCCTGCTGAATGGTTTGAATCTGCCCTACAGCATTGAATATATTCCTAGGTTTGGAAAGAAATTTTAAAAAATTAGCGCTTTTATAAGTAAATTATCAGAAGAAAGACTTTGATGCTCTCAACACTGACCTGCAAATAGGGAAAAACACACAGTCTTTACGACATCAGCAACTTTTACAAACATTAAACTCTCTTCAAATGGTTTTAAATCAAATATGTATAATGTCATACCAACTATGAAAATACCTTATGAATTTTGTATTCTTTCACAATTGTTTCAACTCTAGAAAATACTCATTACATTTAAAGTTGACTTTATTCTGCTAAGAAATGATGGAAGGGAGAAAGTATCATTATGATGACCACACAAATCTTTAGGACTACATTCACAGAAATTTCTTATGCTGGAAGGAGGTCACACTGGCTAGAAAACAATTTGACTTCTTTATAAACTCCATATCATCTTATTCTCTCATAATGTTCTCTGCAGGAACATTAACATAACTTCTCCAGCAAATGCGACAATGTCTTGGCCTTTTTAAGAAAACCTTGTGAAATAAATTTAGTCAACAGAACGAAACATAAAAGTAGTTGATTACATTGTGTCAAAACTGCAAATTTTCAAAACATGTTAATCGAAAAGTAAGGATTTAGCAGTAAGAACCATTCTATATCTAGAAGTGTGCAGTTGATGTGAGAGAATATTGTTCATATGTGTAACTTCTATTTCATTCCCATTATACACAAGTAAAAATGACTCATCTACTTATCAATGTTAACTGAAACTGAGTCACACTGTCTATTAGCAATCAGTAATCAACTATTATTTGGGTGATTATTATCAAAAGTACTGATTCACAGTACTTTTACCAATCAATTTAATCCAAGTCTAATAATTTCTCCCACATATAAAGTTGTGGGATTTATTTTTCAAGTTTCAATTTTTTCTTAGCTTATATGTATTAGATTTTCATCAATTCTTATACTTTTTTTTTATATTTTAACATCTCAATAATCGGATGCATTCTATCATTGATGCATATCAGAGTTTAGCTGGCAGTACATTTTCTTTCCTAGTGGTATATAACATAATAGTATATTTTTAATTGATAGCATCTTATTTCCCTGAAATAGGAAAGTTCTACATTAATTCACTCAATTACAAAGGAAACAGAAAATATCGTGAATAGAATATTATAAGGGCACATGCATAGTTTCAGTTCTTATCATTATCACTTGATTACTCTATAATTTTTGTAGCTAAAACTTATCTAAATGTTAGTTTATCATAATAGAGATGGGTTATGATGAAAATTAAATGATACAAATGTAAATATTTTGACTTTAGTATCTATTCAAAACAGTAGATCCTTTTTTTCCCATGATTTAAGAAAAAATACACTTCTGCTTATTTCAGGTTTGATTCTCTGTGTTATAAAGAGGAAAGAGTATTTTCACTTAAGGTGAGTCTGTCTTCAGGAAATGTGTGTTTGTTTGAGCTTTCTGAAGTCAGATATTGGAGGCTACTGTACTCTTTCTCTCACTTTTCTTCCCATTTTAATCCCCTTCCATGTGGCTTCTACCCAAACTTAGCTGCTCTTCAACATGTTTTGGAATCTGTAGTCTTGAGAGAAATGGAAGTCTGTTTTTTTATTTTTCCTTTTTGTTTTTGTTTTTTTTTTTTTTTTCAGGAGAAAGGGCAAACTCTGACCTATGTGACCAAATTTCTTCTAGAAGTCACCTTTTCCCATACATCAGTTTCAAGTTCCATGTTGATAATGAGTCTTCTATAGCCATTCTCTGAGAGATTTTCTGGTTATTAAAAAACCTGCTCTCAGTATATATTAGTCAGAGTTCTCAGAGGAACAGAACCAGTCAAAAATATATAGAATATTTATTATGCAGAATTGGCGTACAAGGTAATGGAGGCTAAGAAGCTCCATGGTCTTCCATCTGCAACCAGGAAAGCATTGGGAGTGTTTCCCAGTGAAAGGGATACTGGATAGACCAAAACCAGAAAGGGACTACAGTATCCCAAAATAATTAGAGGACAGTATTTAAGGACCCTCTAAAGGAACTTCATAGGATGCTGGAAACGTTCTATATCTTGTTTTGGCTGATGATTGCTCAGGTCAAAATTCACCAATCTGAATGTTTAAGATCTGTCCCTTTTATTACATATAAATTTAAAATAAATAAATACATAAATAAGTAAACAAATCAACCACTTCACATAAAAGCCTCAGTGACTCAAACTGTCTGCAATAATAAGATATAAAATATAGACAGTCTTTCAGTAGTGTTCTATATCGCAATCTGCCATTCAATAAATGAAAGAGGAAACTCAGAAGGAAGAGACACACAGTAGTTTCTTGTTATTTTTCATTTCTAAATTCAAGTTAATAGATAAAAGATTGAGAATCCCATATACATATGCATTTATAAATGAAATCATTTGTCTGCAACTTTCATTTTCTTCATTCTTGTAAGTGGACATACTGTTGTTAATGTTTTATAAAAGTGGCTTTAATATTAATATTGTTCAAATATTATATAGACTCTTTTAAATTCTGGTCTCCTGTATATCATTTAAAAAGTTGTTCCTTCGAATAGCATTGTAATACTCATTCCCAGTTGAGAAAGCAAAGTGAGTAGCATTTTAAATGGTTTAATAAAAAAATAGAACTCAAACTGTTTTGTTCTGCTATTACTTATATTTCTATAAATACAGTGTTCAAAAAGTTATGTGCCATTGCTTTCTGTTTTGAATTTTAAAAGCAAGAAATTAGAGGTAAAATACACTGAAAAGCCTATTTTTGCTTGTACATTATTCCTTGATTCCCTTAATGCTAAAGGGTCCTATTTAGTTTGTGTATTCTGTGTAACTCTTAGAAATCCAAATGTTTATGTGTGTAGCATCATTTTTATATTTGAACGGTCACCCACATGTATACCCACATCTCTGTACCACTATACACACGTCCATATGTTTTCCATTCTATAAACTGAAGATAATTATATGATTGACTAATTTATATACTCTTTTATATACTAATATTTACTCAGCACCTGCTATGAGCTAAGCATGGTGTTTGAATATATAAAGAAACCATAACCTCATAGAAATCCTAATCTTGCAACTCTATATTCTTTTTTTATTTTTTGAGAAACAAGGTGAAAAAAAAGCCTCTAAGGCAAATCTTAGTAATGAAAATTGTGAGGGAAATGATGAAAGAGACTTGGAAGAAAGATACTGGAGAGAGAACTCATGAGTAATGACAATCCCAGAAGGAGGAGAAAATAGACCAAATGATATAGAAAATTAACCAGATGTGAAAAACACCTTGGGTCTGTAATTTGAAAGTCATCCCCAAATCCCAGGGCAATTAGGGGACCTGTCTGGTGTGATTCCTGAATTCCAAGTACAAAGAAAATATAGTATACCTTTGTGATGGGAAAAATAAAATGAGAAGATAAAAATGAAATCCAGTTCTTTATGGAAAAGCTTGGTAGCTAGATGGCAGTGGAACAATATTATAAACTTTGGAGAGACCAGGACTGGAACCAAGAATACTGTGGCAAGCCAAGATAGCATCCATCTGTTAATGCAAAATAAAGATAGTCTTGGAATTGCAAAGTTCAGAAAGCATCCTGCCTGAGCTGGTTGCTTGTTGGGTCTAAGCCCATGTCCTTTCCTTAACCAGGGTCTGTGTCTTCAAACTGTTTCCCAGGTCCCCTTGTCAGTTGGCTTCTCAATAGCTTTTGATAATAGAAGTCCATGACAGGAGATTGACAAGTAGGAGAACAGGAGAAACTGAGTTCTTTTTTCTTCTCCTTCTCTGTGACAGGTTACATCCTTGCCTGACATTAACTCTCTCTTCTTTGGTTCCAGCTCTTACCACAGTTTTGGCAATATCACTTCATCTCCTTATCCCTCCAGCCCTAGCAGAAATAGCTACTTCTTGCTACTGCTAATCAATGGGCTGCTTCATCTCTTCCCACATCTTTGTCACTAGTACCCTGTGATTGGTCTCTCAACTACTGAACTGCCTCACATGGACTCTTTCATTAGCAAGACCCTGACACATTGTCTGTATATGCCATCTATCAATATCCTAAGTATCCTAAGAAATAACCACCAAATCAGAGCAGATAGCTCAGGGAACACTAAGAGGGAGAAAAAGTGGGAGAACAATGGATCTTGGAATACATTGTTAAATACTGAGTGAAGATCATGAAAATGAGAATTTGAAAAATTATTGTTACATAAAGCTTCTTAAAACAAGAGATGTATAATAAAGGTAAGTTTAATAACATTCTGGAAATTAATTTTAGACTTTCTTACAGAAAAGAAGAGATGGAGAAATTCAAAGTATTCCTAAGGCTTCATCTTGGAACTTGGAGGTGATGGTGAGTAAATGTGTGAGGTGGGGGCATGCAAAAATTATTTAACATTGACATGTTCTTATAAAACAGCAGGAAGTTTTGAAAAGCATACTTAAACCTCCAGCTTCACAGGGAGAAGAAAAACTGAAAATAATCCAAGCCATGATAATAAAAAGCAAAAGAAGAGAGAATAACATCATAAAATATTAGGTATAAATCAACTAAAGATTTAGAGCAACTTTATCACTTAGGATGTAAAATGTCAATGGGTTAAAATGTCATCTCACATACAATAAGTGTCAGACTCTATTATAAACAAAAATAACTCTCTTATTTACATGCACACAAAAAACCACCACAAAACAAGGTGACAGAAAAAAAGGTTTAAAGTTAAGTGGATGTCAAGGGCACATGAAGCAAATGAGAAGAAAGCCCCAGTGTAATGTTCATGTCAAAAAACATAGAACTCAGGCTGAAAGCCTTAAATAGGGCAAAAAGATTTAGTATATATGATTTTAAAATATGTAGTCTTCAAAGGATAAACCTTTATGCCTCAACCATCATAGCATGTGTACACACACACACACACACACACACATACACACGAAGAGGAGACAATAAAATAGAGATTTTACAGCATTCTTATTGCAAGCCTAACTCTGCCCAAGCCGCTGATGGAGGAAGCAGAATGGCATCATTAAGCTCATAGAATCAGGAAGCAGCTGTAATAATAAAGGAGATGGCTTTCTGAGCTAAGGGATGAGAGTAATAGAGTAGATTTCTCTTTGCCTCTTGTCTCTGCAAACTTATTAAGTGAACATCAAGTTTGCATCAATGTTACAAGGCTCTTGAGAGTCACTGCCTGGACTTGGGTACCAAACAGTACTTCATGTTCATATCTGGGAGCAGATCTTCAGAGTGTCCACCCATGTCAGCAGGAGTGGTGTTAGATTAGAGTAGATTGTATCTGAGGTCTCTTCTAGTTCTGTGATTCTAACATACTGAAAAATTTTTACCAAGTGGTTAACATTCATAAAGCATATGACAGTATATTCTCAGACTTTTATAATGTATAGTCTTCTTTTATAGGGAATAAAAATTTCCTGATATTTTGATCATATAGTGACTTAAACCTGTACAACCTGATATAAATTCCTTACTCTTAATAGTCCCATGCACGTATAAAATAAGTGAAAACAAAATTAGAAAAGTAAATTTATTTGAAATCAATAGTATTTATTCAACAGATTATTTTGTTGAAATTACAAATGATAACTAATAATAAAGAATATGTATTTAATAATAAGGAAGATTTTACACTGTCTCTATTTTAATATTTTCTCCCATATTGATTTAAATACACTAATATAGAAAAAGCCTATTTGCACTATGTTCTATAAAATATTAATAAATTTAAGACTTGACTACTTGAGCTAACAGACTTTCCACTTTAATGAAACAGCTATAAAAAGTTCTCTAATGCTGATTTTAATTAGGATTCATTTGTTAATTCTGTACTATTTTCGACTTGAATATAAAGTTTGTATGGCTGCATTGCCAAATTCTGCATTTTGTGGGTATACATTGTGATCACTACCACTATCAGGAGCAGAAAAAGTCTTCATTGACAATGAACTGTTGATGAATACGTCTGCTCACAATATGAAGGTGATAATGTGTGACGGAAGAGGTCGTTTTGAACTCACCCAGCCTCTGCGGGTGAGAGATGTGTTATGGTCCAATTTCTCTACCACTTGTCTTAAATTATTGCAAAATCTTCATTCCTACAGTGTACTGCAAATGTTTGTGTGTGGTCTTTACCTGCAATAAAGTTAAACAAAAAGGTAATTATTGTAGTAGAAATAAAGAGCTGGACTCTGTAATAAATAGTAATGCAGATGATCCAGAATATATTTACATTAAATGTTTAATTAAAGATAAAGTCAAAACACAAAGTGAAAATATGGAAAATCTGAAGGCCTCTAAGAATGTGTTTTTTTTTTTTAAGAGATTTTTTTCTTAAATGGCAGGTGAAATGGAGATAAATTTTATTGCACACTGTGGACTAGGAGGGGATTTTGGATCACATTTTAAGAAAAATGGATTTTGAGTATAATAGCTAATAAAAATATTAAAATACTTTTAAATGAATACTCAGAATGCATTTTTTTAAAGCCAGGAAACTAGTGGAAGAAGCAAAATACTTTATCAAGGTTCTAAATAATACCATTATGTCGTGCTACTCTCTGATTTTCATACAGAAAATATAACCTGTACAGGATAGAGCTAAATTTCAACTAGTGGTTCCCAAAATTGGTCTAGATGAGAAACAGTATAAATATGTAGAAACATCAGATATTCTCTCAGATCCTTGTTTTACTTAGCTTATTTATCTACTCAACTGCTTTGAAGCAGGCAGGAAAAAATAACCTCTTTCATTTCTGCCTTTCCTCAGTGTGCAGTGGTGATGCTAATGAGCACAACATTTTCAAAGAGAAAAGAACAAGAAGAAGACAGAGAAACACCAGGGCATGGAAGATGAACTAAATGGATAACCTGCTCCCCTACAAAGAGAACTGGCTGTCCCTCTAAAATAATAAGGTAGAATATTTTTTAATAGTTATATATTTCTGGTATTTTGGAAAAGATCAACTTTTATCAGCATGATACTTGTACAATTTAAAAGGAAAATTTTAGGTGTACCATCCTTTCAATTAAAAACAGGTAAAAATGTTAATAGACAAATGATCGGGGTTCGACTTTTAGGCATTCCCAGTAGGGCAGTCACTGTTCTCTGTGTGACAACCAAAAAGATTTATTTGATACCTAGGAGCTTTGAGACCAGTATACTGTAGTTTAAAGCTGGGCCGAGGCAGGGAGAGGGCGGGGTGCAGTTAAGTAAACCTTTTAAGAACACTGATTTCCCAGTATTTTTAATTTAGAGTTACTTAATGTTTGTTTTTTAAGACAAACTTTTGTAATTGTACCTGGAATCAAATCTTTGATTATTGAAGTAGGAAGGAACATCAGGCACAAGGTAATCTTAACTCTTTATTTCAGAGATAAGCCTGACAGGGAGTATAGCTTAGTTGTGTGGGGATGGAAATTTTCATTAG
>NW_011889017.1:349303-352195 GCF_000151845.1 Pteropus vampyrus
GGGCAGTCACTGTTCTCTGTGTGACAACCAAAAAGATTTATTTGATACCTAGGAGCTTTGAGACCAGTATACTGTAGTTTAAAGCTGGGCCAAGGCAGGGAGAGGGCGGGGTGCAGTTAAGTAAACCTTTTAAGAACACCGATTTCCCAGTATTTTTAATTTAGAGTTACTTAATGTTTGTTTTTTTAAGACAAACTTTTGTAATTGTACCTGGAATCAAAGCTTTGATTATTGAAGTAGGAAAGAACATCAGGCACAAGGTAATCTTAACTCTTTATTTCAGAGATAAGCCTGACAGGGAGTATAGCTTAGTTGTGTGGGGATGGAAATTTTCATTAGATGAAATTTGGGTTAGGGTGTTAGTTCTGTGATTACCTGCAGCATGACTAGAATTAAAGGTATTCACCTTCCTAAGCCTCATTATCCTTATCCATAAAATATCCATAAAGTATCTATCATATGAGATTGCCAGGAAGATTAGGCCCGAAATAAGCATAAAATACACTGCAGATGAAAAGTGCCCAATAAATGGCCGCTATAATTGTTAATGCTTGAAATTACATGACTAATTACTACTCTATGATGGCATATGCCACAGAAAACATATGTTCTTCAGGTTATTACCCCTCATGTGACACTAACCATCACAAAATATTACAGAAAGAATACTGGATTAAGATACTTGTGTTCCTGACTTTAACATCAACTCTATATGTTTTTTGGGGTACATCACTGTAACTTCTCTCAACCTTGTTTCTTATAATTAAAATATAAGGTAAGCATATGTATCATCTAAGTGCCTTTCTAAAGATAAAATTATATCATGATCTACTTTGTCTGAGATTCTAGTCTCTGATACAAACATGCGCATACACAAATGAAGAAAACTAATTTCACTCAACCCTAAACATAGTTTATGGCCAATATTGAGTGCTAAATTCAGGCTGAGTATATGAATAAAAGAAAAAGAGATTGAACGTGAACTGTTTTAAAGATAGATAAGAAATATAATAAGGAGACATCCAGTGACAAGTAAATACTTCCTGTGTTTTTGTTCTATACTATATTTCATTTACGGACACTTATTCTTTCATTTTATAGTCTCACTCATTGTTAAGTATTTATGCATTCTATAACTCAGGCAGATGTAGAGGATACATTTATATAAACAAAGTAAAAGATAACCAAGAAGAAAAGAATGAAAAAGGCAAGGAGTAGAAAATCACTCTTTCTTAAAACCTTTTGGAATCTTTTAATTTGCGTTTAAAATTTAAATTAGTTCATGAGTTTAGATAATCTCTCTACCTGAAATTCTAGTTCCCCTCATCTCTGATACTACATGCAAAAAGAAAGAACTGAATATTTTACAATCAGGTTTGGGGGATGATTCAGAGCTCCACCACATACCAGCCTGACACGAACCTGTTAGAATCTTATATCACTTTTTAAATTCCATATTTGACTTCTCATCAGCTCCCTGCCAAAGATGTAGCATGGTTCAATGAGACTATCCTCCCTAATCACTCCCTTGCCATACACCATCTTTCAGCTGTAAAAATGTCTTCCCTGATCTCTGAACACAGATGCTCTTTCGAGCAGATTGTCAGAAATGCTCTATCACTTTTCTGCACTTGGAAAATTCCTACCCACTTTTAAAAACCTCTGTAAATTGTTATTTTCTTTCATCTGCTCCCTCACATATTTGCTAAGACCATTCAATAGAGCCCTTAACAATTTACATCGTAAGGCATCTAATCTAACTGGGTATGCATCTTCAATAGTAATTTTGGTTGAATCTCTAAACTTCCAAAAGCAAATGTAGGTATGTTCCAATAGCAGGATACTTCAAAAGGCAAAATGACTCAAGAATGATGGGAGACTCTCATATTGTTGTGAAGCTGTACTAACATATGACCTTACTAAGAAAAAAAAAATATCACCTGTTTGAAGAGCCTTATGCAGTTGTACAGGCTATTCTCTAATGAGTTAAGATATCAGTGGGTATGTATACAAAATAGAAAATAACTGGAAGCAGACAAAAGATGGCAACTCAGAAGTAAGGTGATTCACGCTGGGGTACCAAACTACTCATGGAGCTCTATTCCTCCATTGGAAAAAAAAAAACGGGAAGAAAAATTGCAATGTCTACCAGATCACAGGAGACATGTCCTGGGACAGTGTCACTATCCAAGGAGGCCGTCTGAGGTGATGAGGTGTATCAATCAGACAAGTAAAAATTTCCTAGTTTCATATACTCCCAGTGGTATTAATTAGGACCTTGTCAGGGTTTGCAATACAAGTCAGATGGAAGAAAGAGATTAGCAGAGAATAAACAGGGTATTAGAGCCACAAACAAAAAAGTTAGTAGGAGTCCCTTATCCAGCAATGTATAAGAGTGCAAAACAGTGTCTGGGGAGATCAATTATTGGGCTAAGAAATTACAGAGCATAAGGCATTAGATTCTCATAGGAGCACCAATCTCTAGTGCCAAAAACGTTGGGGACTGCTGTGAGCAGAATAAGGTCAGGGAAGATAAAAACAGAATACAGGGTCAACAGTGCAACATGGCTACCATAGGATTTAATACTAATCTTCATTAATAAGAGTAAATTAATAAAAATATATTATCTAGAGTAAAATACATGATCTATATTTGAACTGCCAGTTGTACACCAAGCATGTCATGTTCTCAGTAGGCATGTTAGGATAGAAAAAGACACATGAGTTATTGAATGGATTATAGCCAGATTTCAGGATAACCTCAAACTATGCTGTATAAATGCAAGATTATTTTTAGCCAGAAAGAAGACCAACATGAATCATTATAACACTATTTAAATGTAGAAGGACTAAATTTAGAATTTGTGATGTTGCAACTAGTACCAATAATTC
>NW_011889017.1:352245-381666 GCF_000151845.1 Pteropus vampyrus
TATTTGACTTCTCATCAGCTCCCTGCCAAAGATGTAGCATGGTTCAATGAGACTATCCTCCCTAATCACTCCCTTGCCATACACCATCTTTCAGCTGTAAAAATGTCTTCCCTGATCTCTGAACACAGATGCTCTTTCGAGCAGATTGTCAGAAATGCTCCATCACTTTTCTGCACTTGGAAAATTCC
Source organism: Pteropus vampyrus (assembly GCF_000151845.1). Taxonomy (NCBI): domain Eukaryota; kingdom Metazoa; phylum Chordata; class Mammalia; order Chiroptera; family Pteropodidae; genus Pteropus; species Pteropus vampyrus. The sequence goes on from NW_011889017.1 coordinate 352,434, forward strand.
TACCCACTTTTAAAAACCTCTGTAAATTGTTATTTTCTTTCATCTGCTCCCTCACATATTTACTAAGACCATTCAATAGAGCCCTTAACAATTTACATCGTAAGGCATCTAACCTAACTGGGTATGCATCTTCAATAGTAATTTTGGTTGAATCTCTAAACTTCCAAAAGCAAATGTAGGTATGTTCCAATAGCAGAATACTTCAAAAGGCAAAATGACTCAAGAATGATGGGAGACTCTCATATTGTTGTGAAGCTGTACTAACATATGACCTTACTAAGAAAAAAAAAATATCACCTGTTTGAAGAGCCTTATGCAGTTGTACAGGCTATTCTCTAATGAGTTAAGATATCAGTGGGTATGTATACAAAATAGAAAATAACTGGAAGCAGACAAAAGATGGCAACTCAGAAGTAAGGTGATTCACGCTGGGGTACCAAACTACTCATGGAGCTCTATTCCTCCATTGGAAAAAAAAAAACGGGAAGAAAAATTGCAATGTCTACCAGATCACAGGAGACATGTCCTGGGACAGTGTCACTATCCAAGGAGGCCGTCTGAGGTGATGAGGTGTATCAATCAGACAAGTAAAAATTTCCTAGTTTCATATACTCCCAGTGGTATTAATTAGGACCTTGTCAGGGTTTGCAATACAAGTCAGATGGAAGAAAGAGATTAGCAGAGAATAAACAGGGTATTAGAGCCACAAACAAAAAAGTTAGTAGGAGTCCCTTATCCAGCAATGTATAAGAGTGCAAAACAGTGTCTGGGGAGATCAATTATTGGGCTAAGAAATTACAGAGCATAAGGCATTAGATTCTCATAGGAGCACCAATCTCTAGTGCCAAAAACGTTGGGGACTGCTGTGAGCAGAATAAGGTCAGGGAAGATAAAAACAGAATACAGGGTCAACAGTGCAACATGGCTACCATAGGATTTAATACTAATCTTCATTAATAAGAGTAAATTAATAAAAATATATTATCTAGAGTAAAATACATGATCTCTATTTGAACTGCCAGTTGTACACCAAGCATGTCATGTTCTCAGTAGGCATGTTAGGATAGAAAAAGACACATGAGTTATTGAATGGATTATAGCCAGATTTCAGGATAACCTCAAACTATGCTGTATAAATGCAAGATTATTTTTAGCCAGAAAGAAGACCAACATGAATCATTATAACACTATTTAAATGTAGAAGGACTAAATTTAGAATTTGTGATGTTGCAACTAGTACCAATAATTCCAAGTTGGAGAGAGTTTATAGTCTGCCTAAATACAAAGAACTGTCCTCTTTTTCTCCAGTAGTAGAACTGCCCAAACAAAAATTGAATGATTTGCGAAGTGTATACTTTTATGAAACATGTTCATAGGTAAAATATTTTGCTCAATATATGAATAGGTAAAAAAAATTTGAATTATCAACTCAGTGATATCTATGACTTTTAAAATCAATTCTGTTATTACAAACAATTAAAAAAAATTTTGCTAGCTGTAGTCTTTGGATTTAACCTTTGGATTTTTTGCTTTTTCGGGTTTTTTTTACTACTATAAATACTACTCTTTACAAATTATATATTCAAAGAGCTGTTACTGGTGAACAGGAACAAAACAGGTTTTCCCATATTGATCTAATATCCAGCCACATTGATGGCTATCTTATAAATTCTAAAATTCTGTCTATAAATTATCTTGATTTTCTTCCTATATACACAATAATATAACCCCAAAACAATGATAGTTTTATGTCTTCTTTTACAATTCTCATAAATGTTATTTCTTTTTCTTGTCTTATTCCACTCTTGATAGTGAATAGAAGAAGCACAGCCATATTTGTCTCCTTTCTTATTTTAAAGGGAATGCTAAAATTTCTTTATTAATTGTGTCAGCAAGAATTGATTCAGTTACAGGAAAACAAACCACTTCAACTATTTTAAGCAAAAACAAATCACTTAATATAGAGTGTTCCAGGTCTCATTTAAGTTTATCTAATTGGAAGAATTTAATTCACTTTCAGAATCCTATCCATGAGAGAGGCAGAAAAATTCAGCTTTAGCTTTTAAGTCTCTGCAAAGACTTACTAGAAGTTATGCTGAGTCCAGTCTTGTGGTTCTTCCACATTTATACGTACTCTTCCATGGACATTTGCAATTTCGAACAGTGCCACCCTTGTTTACATTCTCTCACTCTCATAAAAGGAAATCCATTGTCTCATCAATCACTGTACACATCTTTGGATGAAGTCTTTTCCCTCCAGATCAGTCATAGTACCACCTTACTATCCTATAACCCAAGGACTTAATTAAATGGCTAACCCCCATTAATAGATGATGTAGCTGAATTGTCACTGAACCAGGTGCATCTAACAATTGGGTGCATAACACAGGTAAATGCCATGGTATGAGTATATTGCCTCATTTAATTTTCTATTTTTTTAAAGAGAGAGAAAGAGAGAGACTTGATCAGAAACAATGTTGTGTAGAATTCTATGAAAGAGAATAAGGCATTCAATAAATTTACAGTGGTAGTTCTGGAAGAGATATAGTAGATCGAGAAGTCAAACCCATTTTCAAAGTATATGGGTTCCACTGTAATAAAAATGAGCTAGTGAAACCAACCTGCCACCAAGTAGCTAATATTCCCCCAAAGGAACGAATGCCATTATCAGGGGCTTGGAGTCAGCCTCTGCATGTGCACAGTGGGTTCTCAGCACTGTTGTGCAATATAAGTCTATATTATTCAGGGTTATATATAATATATAAACTTATGAGGTTTTCCTTTGGCAATCTTTTATTTATTTCTAATAAAACTGCATTTGGGTCAGAGAATGTGTGGCACCAGTTATTTTATCTGGTATTTGTTAATACTTTATGACTTAGCCACAATTTTTATAAATGTTTTATGGTACACTTGAGAAGCATTTGTTTTATGAATATTTACATGTGCGTATATGTTTATATGTATATATATATACACACAAACATATATAGAAATAGATATATTTAAACCAGGTTAGATATACACACTCGTTTCGACTTTTAAAAAAGTAAATATGCTATGAACATTTGCCTATAAAATTCCAAGATGTATTAGTAAAAATAAAACTTTTAAACTTTAACACAGTACTTGTCTGAGAAAGTTTTCATAATTCCTAGAATATTCCCTAAGACATGCTGCTTAGGGACTTGTGGATATCAGTCACTGAAAGGAATGTATCTGTAGACTTACAAATGTGTAAAATTTAGAAGCCTTTGTAACTGTCCTGTGTTATATTTATTTTCTCTATCTCTCTCTCCATAGAGTTTGACAGTAAAATATTTACAAATAAAAAGGTTCCTGTGTTTCTTTTCTTGGGCATCAGTGAGAACTGAGAACACAGAAATACATTTCATCCCAGGCATGGAGAAGATTCAACAATAACAAAAAAGAAGAAATATAAGGTGCTGACCTTTGAAGGTGGCAAAGTGACTGGATTCCCCTGAGTCAGCAAAGAGGAAGAAAGGAAAATATGGGGATACCCTTTGCAGAATTCTTTCAAGCTTTGTCTTCTTTGCTTGGAGTCTCTAGGAGAGAGAGAAATACATTCTAGTACCGCCCTGCACAATTTAACAACTTGACTAAACACCCTTGCTGAGAACGAAGTCACTGAATCCTGCAACACTTCACCCAGATTGCATTAAAAATAAGCCCACAGGCTTCTGCTGCAAAGCCTGAGGGGCAACGCCCTTAAATTTCCTTGAAGTTCAACATTTGATTTGAAGAACTGTGGGGCATAGCTCTCGTTGCCTTAGAGTGTCCTTGGTTCCTCGGAAGGTTGAGCTTTCCAAGGTTTAATTACGCATTTCGCAGTGCAATTCTCATTTTCATCTTTGCACCAGGCTTTCCTGATAGTGTTCTGGATTAGATATTTGCTCAGAAGTCATTTTTTTGTTTGTTTGTTTTTTGTTTGTTTGCTTTGTTTTAGTGTTGTTTGGCATCTGGAGAGCTGTGAGTCTTCCAAACTAGCAAGTCACGATTTATTTTTGTTGTAAGTTCTTCCTTTATGTATTCCTGTCCTCACATTTTATAATAGTCAACAGGAGCAACCAGATAACACTTGCAACACCCTGGCCGGAAATCTTCTCAACTAAATCATACAGTAAATTAGATATATTTTCTACCTTTCTCACACGTACATATAGGTAACAGTGTTGCCTTTGCATTTCTAAAATAACAAGCCCTCATCAAATCATTGCTCCATTCATTGCATACAGGAGAGATTTTAGTCTCTAAAACACCACATTAAATTTCCAGTATTATCTCATCAGCCAGTATCTCAGTCCTCAGTTAATATGCCATTTTAGGCCAATGGCAATGCAGGAAGAGGAAATGGGAATGGAGAATGGTGGAGATGGAGTGAGTGAAGGTTGAGGCATGGGGGCGGCGGGGGGCAGCAGACCAGGTAGATGAATAATAAATGGAGGAAAAAAATCATTAAAAAAAAAACCCTCTATGCTTAGCCTCATATTTACTAGGGCCAGTACAGGGTCTAGAAGAAATATATGATTTTAATCATCAAGATCTTGTTTTATGTCTCATTTCCAGGTCTGGCATTAGCTAACTACAATTTTAAAAAACATCAGTTTACCTCTCTGAGTCTCCAGTTTCCCTTCTGAGAAATGAGGATTGGTAATGTCCCTTTGGTTCTAAAATCCTGAGCTTGTGCTGCCTTTGGAACACTTGTGCAGAGAAAAAAAAAACTGCATTTCTCCTTACCCTCAATGCCTGTGGATGATCGCCTGGCAGAGAATCGCCTGGAGCAAGCTGCACGATTCTTGGGTCTCTTCCCAACCAGAGGTGTGGGTATCACAAATGTGTTTTTTATGTTCATACTCAAGGAGACATGACCTACTGGTTCTGTCACTGTGTTTTTTCTGTTCAGCTTTTCCATCATTGCAGTTGTTCAAATTGAGCCATTTGTCACTTGTTAAAAAACAAAATTCAACCAGGTAAATTTGAAGATCTAATTGGCTTTATTAAGCAATTCATGAGTTGGGCAGCATCCTATCTAGCAAGTAGAAGGGGTGCTCCAAGGGATTGTACAGAATGGAAGGGTTTTATAGGAGAAAGGTGGGAGCTATTAACAAAAGAAATGATTATATTTAGACTAGGATAATTTCTTTCAGGGGGAAGGGAACAGCCACGGTTTTTATCATGTAGATTGTTTCTTCTTTCTGTGGAGAAAATGAAGAGGGCTCATGTAACCTCATTGGTGCTGACCAGAAAATTTCAGACTGGACGATTAAGATTATATTTCTAGGAGAGGATGAAAAGTAATTAGGTCAAGGTGTTAAGTCTAGGTGTGGTCTCATGAACTTTATCACGGTGATGCCATTTTGGGCCTGTGGTTTTCTCTTTAACACACCAGAATCTCATCGGCTTCCTTCTTGTCCCTTGCTAATGAATACCAGATTGCTTAGTATTGAACATATCTTCTAAAACTTAGAAGACAAAAGAGAGTTCTGTCTCACACTATGTGTCACATATCCTGTTGGAATCTAATATCATTGAATATTTTTTGAAGACGTAAAAAAAAAAAGTGGATGTATTTAAGGCCATATTACCAATACTATTTTATCTATGCAAAGAAAAAAACATTGAAAATAGATACTGAAAATAGATATTGAAGTAAGTTACCTTTTATAGAAATTTATTAAGTATTAAATAAGCTGCAAAGGATTGTCTCTGAACTCCTAAAACCACTTCTCATTTGACTGGCGTTTGTACCAAATTTATTTATATCATTAGCTTTATGTTGAAGTATCATATTTATGCAAGTACATTTTAAGTTTCTTAAGGAAGTTTATTTTATGTACTCAATCCATATGTGTTCTTTCAGTTAATAATTACAGTTCATGAATTATTATGTGATGTATAGTGTCTAGGTCAAAAACAAATTTCTGGATTTCTAATTTCAAGCTCACAGACAGTTGAAGGAGAATATTGTGTTAGTGCATGAGTTTGTGAATCGCATGGATTCCTCCACCAAACATGGATCCTGGGTGAAGTATCGGCCTCTTGTTCAGTGATTTCATCACCTATATAAAGGGGCTTATGATACCTGTCTCAGAGCTGTGAAAATGACGTAAGTTAATTACACATGATATATTTAACACATGCTTGGCAGTCAGCAATCATGAGATTTCATCTCGTCTTTTCTAAAAACACGAGAATAGCTTTTTTAACAAGCATTTAAATAATATACTCTGTGCCAGTCAGTATTATAAAAGCTTCATAATATCAACTAAATCATCACAACTACCCTATGAAGAAAGCACTGTCGCCACTGCATCTTATAGATGATGACATCGAGGCCCAGTGACATTAACAAGTTGCAGAGCTGGGACTTAACACCAGGCAGTATAGCTTCATATTCTGTGTTCGTAACCGTAAGGTGTATGTGCTACCTTGTTTTACAAAGCCAGGCATTTGCGAGGGGATAGTCTCCCAGCGTAGTCTGACTTCTAATATGTAAATAAAAACTGAAAAATTGATGTTTTTATTTTTAATTTATGATGAGATGGAACTTTTTTTACATTTACTTTTCATTGCACAACTTCTTTTGAAAATCTCTAAATTTCCTTTTTATTAATTCAATCATCTATTGTTGATTTGCTGTACATATATATTCTCCACTTATTAGTGTAATAAATATTGGCTGTTATAACTTGCAAATATGTAATTCCATTCAGTCTTTCAACAAATACTTATCAAGAGCTTATTATACGTAAAACCTGTGCTAAGCATTTGAGACAGAAGGAACAAGCATGTTTTGCCCTCTGAGGAATTAATGTCTACTTAAAGGCACAGATACTTAAATTCATATGTTAAAGGACTATCAGTTTGATCCTTTGAATCCTTTTTATTCATTTACTAGCTGTGAGACATTGACAAAATACTTAATATCGATTTTCTTCGATTTCCTTATTTATAAAATTAAGGCAACGATACTATCTACTTCATGGGGTCATATAAAGGACTTATTGAGTAATCCATGTAAAGGGCCTAGCAAAAAGGAAATTGTAGTAAATTTTACCTACAGATTAGAAGTCTATTTAGAAGTAAAGGTAAGAAACAAGTAAACAATAAAAGGGCTAAAAATAGAGGTGTAAGTACGTATATGAGTAAACAGTCAACTAGATTAATTATGAATAGTCACACCAGAGGAGGTTTAATGAAGGATATTCCATGAGCATTGGGGCTTGTAGGTTGAGTAAGCTTTTATCCACCAGAAATTCATGTGAAGAAGGAAATTCTAGGCTGAAAATAAAGCGCAAGGATAAGGAATAGTAATTTCAGTAAGTTATCTCAAACTTGGGCCATTTAAAATGGAAGGAGGACAGGGTAAAACACCAAAATATATCCTGATATTAGATTAAGAAATTTAAAATATATATATGTTTTATATTTATATTTATTCTTATATTTGTATTTATTGTACAAACTGAAGTGCTAACCTCTGAGAAGTAAAGATTTTTCTATTAATTCTGTTCATGTGAGTTTAAAACTGGCACGTCCTTTAATAATCCTTTATAATGATAATTGTTTATTTGAAGAGAACTAGAGTAATAGAAGTATAACTCTATGGAGATCAACACCTGAAGTCATTAAACAGATTATTAAAATGTGTCACTAGCTGTGAGAATAATAAAAAAGACAATATAAATATCATTGTATGGGAATACCTCCCACCTGTTCTAATGAGCACTGGGAAAACAGTGAACATGCAGACATTTCAACAGCTATCTCTATGTCAAGGCCATAAACTCTCAAAGGATTTGGTTCATTTCATTACCATTTTTGATAATAAAAGTAATAGTATTATTTGAACCTCTCACAAGGCTAGGGTGTTAGGATTTTATTCTTAATTTCATTATGCCCATTTTCAGAAGAGGCTCAGTGATTCCTCCAAGGTCATACAGTTAATAAGTGATGGAACTAGAACTCTAGTTTTGATGTTTCTTCCACGATACCACAATGCTTGAGTGTGTGCACATGTACATCCATCATGGTTTAATAAGAATGAAGTAATCAATACAATAAGCAAAGCTTTGGAAGTCAGTAACCCCAGAGGGTAATGCACTAATAATATCATCAACTCTTATCTCAGATAATAAGGCAGAAATTGTACTACTTTCCACTCCCTTCATTTCTTCTGTGTCCTCCTATCTTTAATTATTTAATCTATAAAGTGATTTTTTAAACCCAATTGTAGCCCAGAAAATTGTCTATAATAGAAACACTTGAATTTTCTAAATTTCTGCAGAACATAATTATAAATATAAGAAAATTGCAATGATGACTTAGAAGAATCATAGGTTATAATGCATATAACTTGGTCGATAAATTTTATCAGGTTTATTGAAGTATAATTGACCTACGATGAAAATAACCAACTTTAAAAGCAAAAACTGATGAATTTTCCAAATATGTATAGTTATTTAAATACCACCAAAATCATGATAGTGAACTTTCCCTCACCTGTTAAAATTCCTTCAGTCCCGTTGCAGTCAGTCCCGGCCTCCATTCTGCTTTCTATTATTAGAGTTTTCCCTTTTCTAGAATGACACGTAAATTGAATCATAGAGTGGGTAGTTTTTTGTGTGTGATCAATCAATGTTTATTAATTTAGAACCCAGATAACTGTAAATTCCAGGGGGCTTATTTAACAGAATGGGTAACCTTACTGAACCAAGAAGCAATTTACTTAGCAATTATATCTTTTTTTTTTGGGGGGGGGTACATTTTTAATGTACTATGTAAAATATAACCTAGCTTTAAAAAGTAATTTTCCTGAATCTCTGGAAGTTTATGAGATAAAAGAAGCTATGACTAGAGCACTCTGTTGGTTTTGACAAAATCTTATTTAAACCTTAAAGGATCATACAAACATTCATTGTACATGTTAATACAAGGAAAACCAAAGGTGGTTATTTGGACAATTGTAAAAGCATTTTGCTCTTGTTTGAAAAATTGTAGGAAAACTATGTTACATAAATATTAATAGGGCTGTTCCGATTCTCTTACATCTGAAATGTTACCAATTATTGTTTAAAATTTGCTCCATCCATGCCTCAAAAATCTTTGTTTTACCACATATTTGGTTTTATTCGGTATCTTCTGTTTCACTTGTGGTTCTTATTCATAATGGAATCAACACCCATTTTATGGCATGCTGCGCGGGGCTGTGATTATAACCATTAAGACAGTCCTTCCAGCAGAGGCCAGTGAAAACAGAAGGAGTCCTTTGACAAAAGAGAGTAAGAGGGAACAAATTGAAATAAAAGGTGGGTTTTCTCCGTGCCTAAACTCATTCCCCTCCACAACTAAGGACAATCCAAAATCTCTCTAGTCACTGTCCCCCAATGTAAGTCCGGAGTTTCTGAGCCCAAATTTAGGTTACCCTTTTCTCAGACCTCGGAAAAGGAGGCTGAAGGAGTTAAATCACAACCTCAGGATTTATCAATGCAATCAGCAGACAACTAAGCATCAATAAAATAAAACTGTTTCACTGTGGCTCTGACTTTAAGGCCCCTTTTAAGTTTAAGTCCTTGACTTTCTCAACATTATGTTTCTCACATATTTCTCAAACTCATTGTTTATTTATGCACCATATCAACCACTAGGAAGTCAAAATAACTACAACAGCATTCCTACCCTAGTGGGCCCCACATGGGAAAAAACATATTACTAACTCTAGTGTTACATGATAAGAACTATAAAAGAAACATGTATATACCCATGAATAAGAAGACTGGGCTGTTCATGTTCTCTAGGTGGATCAAAGAATGCTCCAGACTAGATGTGACATTTGAAATGAGATCTGGAAGGAAAGACGCACGACAGGCAAGAGGAACAACCTGCATGAGGGCAGAAATAGAAAAGTTTATTGTATGTTTAGGGAAAATAATGAGTAATTCACTTTACCATATGATAGTCCTAAAATATTAAGGAATTAATCCTTCATTATCTTTCCAAGCTACAAGATATGAGATGGTTTAAAATGTTCAGCCCATGCATCTGGAAAAAAACAAAAAACAAATTCTTAACCTATTTAATATTATGATTAATCCCTTAGTTATTCCTAGTTAAATCTTCTTTAATTCCCATTGACTTCCATTTCAGGAAACCACAGGCATACTAAATTAAGCAGCACATTCAGGGAGGCAGCTAAAATCAAGGTACTTTCTTCATTCTGTTAGCTCTTGTCCTGCTGAGGGAACTCGTTTGTGTGCCCTTTTTCTCAATATTTCCTCCAGCTTCATTTTCATGAGCTTCTCATCCTGCATCCCACAGTTTACTACTGATGTCATTTCCTCTTGCCTTTATTCTCTAATGAGGCCGAGGTCTGTATTTGCATTGTCTGTTCCATCTACCAATCATTAACATCCTGCCAAGGGTAGAGTTCCGATTAAGGGCCATTCATGATTAGACTGAAAATTTCCTTATTATTTTTTTTTAACTTTTTATCATACAGTGCTATTAAAATACAGCTGAAATACAGTGTTCCACTCTCTTATAGTTTAGACCAGAAGCTAAGCTCATCTGTGTTCTCAAATATTCCTAATTTCAAGGTCAAGTTCTTAAGATAACCCCAAACTCTGTCTCAGATGAACAAGAAAACAATTATAGTATTTTGACATATCATCATCACCGAACCCAAAGATATATGGAATATTATAAGCACCTTTACATTACAGCAAAGATATAGACTTTTGGATTTGAGAAAGTTACAACCAAATTTAGAAACAAGACATTAAAATATAAGCCCTAATGATGAAATATGTAAATAGTTGATGTTAATAATATGGTATAATTAGGTGTTTAATAAATTTTAAGAATAAAAATTGTTGCAATTTACAAAATCCTCTGTAAAAAAAGAAAATTCACTTATGACCGACATGTAATGCACTAACTTGCTACATCCTTCCCTAAAACCTAGACTAACAAATGCACAGCTTGCTTGTGCCTTAAGTCACTGTCATTTTAGTTTGCCAACTAATTAGTGTACTCTTCTCCAACCATGATTAAATTGACTTAAAATACATTTCAAGTCCCTAAGGTGTTCTATCTGCCCTTCCACTGGAAATTAGGGGTGGAGTAGGTTAAGAGAGAAATGAATTAGTGTTGTAATCCTTCTCACTGTGATCCCTTGCATTAGACGTGAGAACTGGCCCTTTTTTTTGATCCAGTGTGGGGTTCAATCTGTGTGTCCTAGACAAGTGCTCTCCCATAAGATGAGTCTTGGTTAGAAAATTTATTTCTTTCTTAAAGTCCTGTATTCTGATGTCTGTTCTTTGCATTATAACCCTGGAATAACAATGTGATGTTTTGCATTCTATAACAATGCTAGTGATTTGCCTCAATATCTAGCAGTCTTTACCTGATCAAGAAATTGACTTCTCGTATGTTAAGTAACAAATATTTAGAAGTCATTACCACAACAAAGCCTAATTAAAGTCAATGAATACACCTAAGGTAATCCTGGGCTTTCTAGTCTCATCTACAACCATTTTACCCTCCTTCTATATCAAAAACAGAGTTTTGCATCCATACACGTTGCATATCCATCTTGTCCATGTGGCCTTGTTTCACAAAAGTTTTCCAAACTTTAATTGCTTACACAAACTCTTTTAAGATGCAGACATGGTGTCACTTGGCCAGTGATGTCTTTCTGAATCTTAGAATGGATTGAGTGCTATTCTTTATCATCTAAGCAAGTCATCAACAAAGAAAAAACTATACAGTATTAAAATTATCTGTGTATCCTTCTCTTCTATTATTTAGAAGTTCTCCATATCATTTCAGATTTTTGCAATATGCGATTATATTTCAAGGGGGCAATCTTTGGGCTACTATATATCTGGGTACATTAAAAACCCCAAGGATTATAACATTTTGTCTTTTGCTTTTAATTTGTGTCCCCAAAGCACCTTGCATAGTTCCAATGGAAAATGAGTGCTTAATATATATTAGTAGACCTGACTTGAATAATGAGCTATGTTATAATAGGGTTGTATTATATCAATAATTAAAGTTTTAGTCAAATCCTGTGACAAAGTACAAGGCTTAATTCACCCTAGAAAGGGCACAAAGCCCTTGATAATGACAAGATTAAAGGCTTATTAATATTTCAGGAAAAGTATGATCATTAACATTTATCTATTATGCCTGCTATTTTTAATGCTATGTCACTTTAGGACGTAATAAGTTAGCTATATGAAATTCAATTTTCCACTTACTTGATGTTTACTCATTGAAAACCTATTGGATATAAATAACAGTGAATTTGGAGCTTTGGGAACACATAGTTCCTTCTCTAAAATAGTATAACTCTGTAGAGAAGGAACAGGGATAAACTACAAAACATGTATACATTGAATAAAATGTGTGTGTACTTGAGGAGAATAAATCTGAGTTAAAGAATGACACTTAAAGTACATTTAACAGAAATAGTCAAATAGGAGGAAAATGGCTTTTAAAAAGGAATATCTAAAATAATGATAATCATGGCTGAAACGATGAGTGAGATTATAAAAATAACAGATGTTAGAAATAGGTTTTAACTAAGTCACTAAAGCAGATGGCCTATATGACAACACATGTTATTCTTGTGTTCTCTGTTATTTCACACAAGATGATACTATCTGCTTTCTTGTAAGTGAATAAAATGTAATTTATAGAACTGAAAAGTTATTTGCAGAGGAACTACTATGATGGAAATATACTTTTATCAAGAATAGATTGATGACTAGATTATTAACCAGGCAGAGTACTGTTTTCACTATTGGTATCTCTCACTCTATAATTTCTACTCGCTTTGCTCTTCAAGGACGTATATTTCCTGAAAGCTGACAATTGGCAGACCCCACACTCAAAAACCCACTTCAAATTAGGTTTCACATAAGCTGGTTGAGTGAAATACTGTTCAAAGGAAAATACATTACTGAGCATTTAATTTTATTAAAATTTTTCATCTGTTTGATTCTCCATTTACAAAGGCATTTATAAAATTGCAAGTCCAAAATATGTGGTGTTTGGAAATACTCATTCATATCTAGGGCCTCAGAAACAATTTTACCTTTTACTCCATGCTTTCAGTGGAATCTTCATATAATACAGAGCATTCTTGCACAGTAGCATGTATCAGTTCATTATACAATTAGTATTTGTAATTTCTAGCTCAAAAATGCAATCATTCTCAAATAACTACAATACTTCAGCAAGGTGGGTCCAGTTTTTGACATTTGTCCATATTATAGTAGGTTCGTTTGAAATATTACCACAATCAAGAGAAAGGAGTAGTGCCCAGCATGCTGGCTATAAATTGCTAATTTAGCAAAAGCCATTATCATTATCTCTCAGAGACTTCTCTGTGTGTGGCCCTGAGCTGGGTACTCTACATCTGTCTTCCTGGACAAATTCCTTTATATGCCTTCAGTAAAACTCCCACAGTTAGGTCCCCACATGGCTAAAGAAAATCAGCATGAAATAGCCAAATTAGCCAGGCCAAGATAGAATACCTTGTAGAATATATATGGAATAGGCATACATATCTGAATAAACATTAAACTAATTGAAATATTAACATATAAACATTTCATATATGTACAGTGAGGTAAATAATAAAATTAAAATAAGCGGAGTAATATTTAAACTATATAAATATTTTAGATGTACTCATGCTAATTTAATCTAACATTTCACTAAACCAAGTCTCCTAAGTATAACTACCCAATAATGCTTTGTTGACCAGTTTCACATGCTATGACTCTATTCTTTTTTAGACAGTCTATTATTGAAGTCATGTTAATTTAAATGGAATGTCCCTTGGTTTCCTAAATTTATAAAATTTGACTGTTCAGATAGAATGGATGCAATAGAGTTATTAAGAGAACACAAGTTGGAATCAGAAGACCTGAAAGAGAGTACATCCTCTGTTGCTGTGCAAATCTTGGAATATATTCAGATTCTCCGAGCCTCTCTTTCCTCATCTTTTAAATAGACCTAATAACATTTATAGGGTTGTTGAAAAGATCAGATAAAATTTTACATGTAGAATTTCTCAGGACAGAAACAGCTATTGTTACTGCAGAACATTTTTTAAATCCAACTGATAAAACTTACAAACCTATCCAAATATATTAATAGGCAATTAGATCAGAGGTTTTCAAGTTTCTTTAAGATGAAGTCAGAAAAAATTAAATGGTATTCTAATTGTCAAACTGACAATTTTTTCAGAGCACAGCATATCATGAGAAAGTATGCGAGTTATTAAAATGCGATTCAAAGCTAACAACATTTTTCAAAAAAGCTGATTGCTACCCAAGAAAGGATTATAGTTCTTTTGTTTTCATTTAGAATAATCTTACCTCATACATATTTTCTTAAATATATTTTTATTCTGAAGTCAATATAATTTTACCTGATAAAGTTTTTTTTTTCAATGCCTAGAGTTATTTAAGAAATTAACGTAACTATCGCAAATTTCATCTTGAATAGTGTAAAAAAGTTGCTGGTCAGAACTGTATTTGATTTTTTCCAATGATATGTGAAGAAAAGGTACAAGTAACAAAATTCTGTTAGGAACATAAAGCCTGGCCCATTTAGCCAAAACCTAAAATAAATTTGATTGGACTTAAATTAATGAGTACAGCGAAAATCACTTAGTAAACCTAAAAAAAGAAGTATTGTGAAGAGGGGAGGAATATAGGAACAAGTGCCCCCAGAACGATTTGGTGCACAGAAAACTGATGTGATGCTGCTGAAGCTCCTTGGTCCCTTTCAGGCCAGAGCAATGTGTTCACAAGGGAAATGCTTTTCAGTAAAGAGTGTGAGAACTTAGAAAAATTTGCTTTCCCCGCTAAAAAAGCCTTCTTGGATCCTCACTTCAAATAACATCAAAACAGATTCCAGACTAATTCCAGACTCAACTAAACAAAACACTAAGCTACTGATTAAACCATATAATAATCTGAAGAAAATACAAGTGAGTCTTTAATAAACCAGCTGGGGAGAAGAATCCAATGAACTTCAAAGTCATTCGAAAAGAAATCCCAAAGGAAATTATCTATTTGGTGAAATCGGCTGAATTTAAGTCTGGATGTTTCTGATAGAATATACTACCAACCACAAAGATAATTTACAATGAGATTGCAGGGAACATCCAGTTTCAGCTTTCTAGCACAGTTACCCATCCTCAGGGAACCACTGCATCCACGCGGTTGGGGCAGGACTGAGACAACCTCAATTGCAAGGGTTAGGGGAAAAGGGGCTGATTGCTTTAAACCAGTCAATGAAGCCCATTTTCTGGTCATAGTAGTTGGTTCAGGGAAAATCCAGTAGCCAAAGGAAAACAATAAGATGTGAGACAATATTTGTTAAGGTCTTCTGGGAAGAGGAAGTTTTCTCTTCTTTCCACAGTGGGAGAAATGCTCTCTCCTCTTCTGAGCATGTGGTGTAAGGATTGAGGTCAGGAACTGTTAAAATCATTTTGCTGTTTCATGAGGAGAGACTAGAAGGGAGAGTGGTGGGAAGTTGTGCAGCACCTGTAGAGAGAGAATGGAATCAACATCAAGTGAGGCAGAGGGGAGCGTTTTGATGAATCATGTTCCTGAGTACATTAAGATATTACATAAAGGCTCTCCTCATGCTAGATTTGTAGTTTCAAGCCCAGTAATTTAGTTATTTAAAAGAGTTCAAGTTGGGTTTTCAATACTTATAACACAAAACATTCCAAATGATGCATTGTTAAACTGATATTTTCTCAAGGCATTTTTTGGGGGGGACTTCAAGGAGGGTTTTCAAGTCATCCACAGACAGCCTCAGAAATATAAAAATCCACAGTAACACATCTGGAAGTAATTCCTCACTTTATAAATAATTCATGATGGAACTCCACTGAATATAATCCACCCTAGTACACTTAAGATGGAAACTGATTTATAAACAATTTATGTTCTTCTAATGTAAAAGCAATAGCCTTCATCTCTTAGGATTTCACAGTTTGTAAAGCTGTTTTATGTGTATTATCTCATTCAATCTAAGAAACCAAAAGAAGCTTATGTTGGCCAAGATTCCAGGATTATACCTTTGGAAAGAGTTAATGTCTATCTCAATCCATCTGACATTGATATTGATTTATTTTGCAGTTCTCCATAATTGTACAATTGCCATAAATCTAGAATTACTGTGTTCCACCAGTCACATAACACCCTATACCTCACAAACAAAACCCACAACATTTTCTGTTATGATCACTGGTTCAGTAACCCTACTGTCAAGTAGAAAACTCTTGGGCTTGTTGGGAGACAGTCTGGGTTTGAAACTGCCCACGTTGACCAAGTATATAATATTGGGAAAAGTTACTCAACACGTAGGGCCTCCAATTTATCCTGTCAAAGTGAGAATAATAAACATTCCCATCACAGAGTTTGAGCACTAAACAAGATAATTCCTTTTACGTTATTTTATTCTTCCTGTGACTTGTCTTATCCTTGTCAATTATTCTTTTATAAAAATGTGCAAATTTTCATACTTCTTAAATTTATATTCGATCATTTCATTGCCATGCTTAAACTCTTTCAGTGATTACAGAACGAAGCCTAAAATCCATATCAGGACTTCCAAGATTGTCATTATCTGGCCCTGGACCACCTCTTCACTTCCTATACCTGAACCCCTATGGCCATGTGCTGCTGCAGGTAGATCTTGCCCTAAAAGGGCCTGAATGTTCCCCTCAGTATGACTAAACTATAGCCAGGCTTCTTCTTACAATAGACTCTTTTCTTAGAGCCTTTACTTTAGAAGACTTGTAAATTCTTATTCGGCCTCTATGTGATATACGCAAATCTTTTTAAAGCCTCTTGCAAGTTTTAACCCAGGACTGTCTTTCTCATGGTCCTGGGAGTCATGCCTTTGAAATATAAACATCCAGGGAGATAGTGCGTCATCTATTGGAGGGTAAGAGCATGACTTTGGTAGGTGCTTTACTCCAAGTTGTAAAACTACCAACCTCTTGTCAAAAAGCTACAAGAAAGTTTACTTTTACTTTGGTTGAAGCCAATTAGCAAACACAAATGGCCCACATTCTTCCTCTCATACAGTACTTAAAAGTCTCTCCATCTTGTATTTCAGCAGAGTTAAATTCAGAGTCTTGGCCTCTCTCCTGTACTGTGATAGCCTTAAATAAAGTTTTCCTTGCCTGTCTACTTTTGTCTGATGCAGTTTTTGCTCTGACAATCCCCAAATGCACTGTGTGCCTATGCTCATGCCTATCTTAGCCCATGTTCTCTCAATCTAGAACAACTTGCTCTCTCTTACACAGACCTCTTTATGCACAGTTATGTCAAAGAATTTACCATGTGGTTAATTGTTCCTGTTTTAATCTTCTCCTTACTAGGACTAGGAGCCTCTTAAAGACAGAAACCATTTTATTCATTTTTTTGTTCTTACAGATTGTCCCAGTATTAGGCACTCAGTGTACCCTCAATAAATGTTTGGTATCAGTCAAGCAGAATAAGCAACCTCCCATCAGACCAAGAGACTTTTCATCTCTTATTTTACTGAGCCTGAACAAGTAAATTAGAGCACAGAAGGAAGTTGGAAGTTAAAAGGAAAATCCCATAAATTAACCTGGAACACGATGTTAGTTCTGCCGCTTAGCAAAGATGATGAGAAAACTAAAAACGGTATGCTCTTTTCTTCCAGGAAATAAACTACCCTGTGCAAGGGGGGTGATGGTAACAACAAAGGTGGTTACTTCTAAACCTTCAAAAATGTAGTTCTGAATAAAATGGAAATATCTCTTTGATATTTCCACATAGAATAAGGTTACAATGCTTTCTATGCATATTTTAAACATTAATAAAGCAGCTGTTGAAACATAATTACAAAAACAATATGAAGAGAAAAAAAGAAGAGAGAATAAAGAAGAATACTAAACATATGGTGCACTTAACATTTTTCTAGGAACTATTCTTAGCAATCACAATATGACCATGAGGTGGGTACATTCTCATTAAGGAAATAGGCACAGACATGCTTTGTAACTTACCCAAATTCACTTAGCTAGTAGCCAGCACAGCCTGGATTCAGACCTAAGCGCTTTGACACGTGAACCTGTGATCTTGCCCACTACATTATAATGAAGCAACATGCTCACTTATGAATACGTTCAGAAGTTGTAATCCAAATGATATCGTTAGAGTTAAGCACTGTTTGGATGTGCACTTCAGAATTGTAATGAGCTTTGTAGAAAGTAATTACTGATTTTGCCTACACACAACCCAAGATTTTGGAGAAAGACTCATGGAAAACTCCTTCTCATCTTAGTTTGCCGATCACATCTAGCCTGGGGGACAAGGATGCTGAAAGAAAAACAAAAGTGGAATATACATAAATCAAGCCAAAGTTATCAGCACTTCACTTTCATGGGCCCTAAAATACCTTATAACTGAATAAATATGGATGAACATTATTTTTCAAACCACCTGTGATTTTTAGCAAAAGTGTTTTGGATCAGCCAAAACAGAATGTTTTTACTCCAATTGAATATAAGTACATAGATTATTAACAGCAAAGGAAGTCTATTTTCCCAATAAAAGGGCAATTCAACTTGTATAGACTTCATTCCAGTTTGAGAATGAAGAAAAATTCAGAGGAAATAATTGCATTCCTGTCGGGTCCTCTAGCATCTCAAAATTGCTTGGCACCTTGGTATTAAATTACTCAGAGGTTCCATTGGTCACTGTTTGTTAAAGCACATTAAGCCAGCAAGAGAATTGGCAATTGAAAAGTATTTTCTGAGAAAAAAAAAATCAAAGATATTAATTTAGAGTTTTAATAAGAAATCTCAGAAAAGCTCAACAAGAAAATAATTAAATTAACTTCTATTTTATCATTTTTATTTACAAAGGTAGAGAGGAAAGCAGCTTAGATGGAAAAATAAATTAATTTTGTTCTGCTTTAGGGACTTCACATACATATTAGCCATGACCTTTAGAAGGAACATTGCTTTCATCTATTTTAGAGTGAGTAGCTAAGAAGTTAAAAGCTAAAAGTAATAGTAGAAAAGATAAACTGAACTACATCCAGCCACTTAAAAGTCTTGACTGGAGGCATGTGCTAGCGAGTCTAAGATCACGTAACTAGCTTCTTTCACAGTACGTGAGTAATTAGTCCTTCTGAGGAGAGAGAATTCAGTTTACTTTTCAGTAAATTGTCCCCTACATAATATACTCCTGGATAAATATACAGAACTTTTTCCATGACTATGTGTTAGAGTATGCTTTAAAATAAAGTTATCTTTGGCAAAGACCTTGTGCATCCCAATTTATTGCACTATGCATTTGTTAAATTGAATAGTTAATGTTTTGTCCTTAAATATCTGGCTTGTCTCTGGAATTTGACACTATCTAATGTTCTCCTTAAAAGTGCTGTCTTCCAAGTCCAAATCTCTATATATACTTAAATGCCTGTTCGACAAATCCAAATGTCTGTTCAACATTCTATATGACCGAATTTTCTTCTTTTGCTCTTATTTCTCTGTAGTACTGCTGTCCAAGGCTGGAGCCATTGTCCATCCTCCAGTTCTTTTCTCTCCTGTATCTAAATTTTCTCCAAGGCCTGCAGATTTTGCTTTGTTATCTCTCAGAACTGTCCTCTCCGTTCCATCCCCATTGCCAAAGGCTGCCTTGGTTCAGGCTTTCATTATACGTTTTTCAAAGGTCTCCCTGATACTATTCCCTATCATCATCCATCCATCCATCCATCCATCCATCCATCCATCCATCCATCCATCCAATCATCAACAATACTACCTGAATAAACCTAAAATGTTGTTCCGATCATGCTATTATTTCATGTAAAACTTTTCAGTAGCTTTTCATATATATTAAAATCTAAGTTCTTTAGTAAGACCTGTCTAGATATAATAGTGCCCGATTTTTAATCTTCATCTACTTTCTCTCTTTGCATAAATTACGGACCCATCCATAATAGTAATTCTGAGCTACTTATCATTTTGCAAATACACTGTTAGGGACAGAATACCTGTGTACTCTTAAAATTTATATGTTGAAGCCATTATCAACAATGTAATGGTATTTGGAGGAGTGGCCTTGGAAGGTAATTTCTTTGAGATGAGGCCAGGAAGAGGGAGTCTTCATTATGGGATTAACACTCTTATGAGAAAAAAAAAGAGGCACCAGAGTTTTCTCCAAATCCATGAAAGTGCACCAAAGAAAAGCTATGTGAGCTCATGGAGAAAAGGCAGCTGTCCAAGCCAGGAAGAGGGTCCTCACCTCAGGTGTTGTCAGTTTTTTGGATATTAACTAATCTAATCTGTGCGATCTCATTGTTTTTCATCAAGTATGATGTTAGCTGTGGACTTTTTGTAGATGTTCTTTATCAAGTTGAGGAAGTTCCTCTCTATTTCTAATTTTTGGAGTGTATTTATCATGTATTGGTCTAGGAATTTTTTCAAGCGTTTTCTTTTTTGCCTTAACTGATATGATCAGAGAATTTTTCTTCCTTAGCCTATTGATGTAATGGATTACATTACTGATTAAACTGTATCTTTTCACTAATGACATTATTGCATAGCTAAAAAATCCAAGACTTTGCTATGAAACATCCAGAATTAATAAGAACTTGGAAAGGTGGGTATATACAATATAACAATAAAAATTAATCACTTTTGTGTATTTCATTAATAAGCACCTAGAAATGGACACAGTAGTTAAAAGTATCTTGATAATATTGAAAAATTATAAAAAGTATTTGAGATAAATTTAAGGTATAAGATCTATATAAGAAATATACTAAACTATTTTTGAAAAACAAAGAATACAATTTGTTTTAGCTCTTCTGACTCTCTTGCTTTTTCATAAGAATTGTAAGATCAGTTTATCAATTTCTGCAAAAAAGAAGCTGGAATTATGATGGGATTAGATTAAATCTGTATGTCACTTGAGCCATATTGCCATCTTAACAATATTGTCTTCAATTCATGATCTTGCAGGCATTTAAATGTACTGTATCACTGTTTGTTTTATATTTATCCTACCGTGCTTTTTTTTTTTTTTTGCCTTTTTTTTAGGGGTGGGGGAATTAAACATTTTTACCATTTCACATTTCTCTTCCTTTATTTTATCAGTTATACCTTCTACTGACCTTGTTCAGTGATCATCTTAGAAACTGCAACATACATACTTGGGTTAGTAAGTCTGATAAAAACAGACAGTAAAAATTAGTACTTTTACTAATTCTCAGAACTTAAAAACACTTCAACTCCATGTATTTCCTCTTTTTGCCATTTGTGAAATTACTGTCTGCATTTTAATTTTACATATATTCTAAATTCAATGGATGTTGCTACTATGATTTTATGCAATCAGGATTCATTTAGACTTACTCATATGAGTACTCAATTCATTATTTTTTATTTTTTCCTTAACGTGTATTCTTCCATATGGAATAATTTTTTTATATATGTGTTCATTGTCCTTGTACCTAATGAACTCAACTTAGCAGTTATTTTAATAAGGTTCTTGAGGCAACAAATGACCTCAATATTAGTTTTTCTGGAAATGCCTTTACCTTTATTTTTTGAGTATATAATTCTTAATAGAATTATTTTTTCTGAACTTCAAACACATTATTCAATTATTTTCTAAATTCTATCATTTCTGTTAATAGGTCAACTGGAAGTTTTATTGTCTATATAAAGGTAATGTGTCATTTTCCTGTGCTATCTTTAAGATTTCTCTCTTTAGAATTTTATTTTTCTTTAACAGTTTTACTATTATATACTTAGGTGTGTTACTCTTTGTATTTATCCTGCTCAGATTTGTGGTATATTTTAATCTGTGGTATATTGTCTTTCATTAGTTTTTATATTATCTCTTTAGATATTGCTCCTACTTTATGTATTTAAATACTACTTCTGCCCTATTCTCTCTCTTACCCTTTCTAACCTCAGTTATATATGAAACATCATCATATCTTATGAATTTTATGTAGTTTTCTGTATTTTATGACATTTTAATCTGGATATTTCTAGTGACAGATATTCCCTGTAGCTAAATATAATATGCTATTAAAGCCATATATTTTAGTTACTACGTTTTTCAATCAAAGATTTTCCTTGAATTTTTTTTAATATATTTAAATTCTCTGGTGAAATTTTCCATGTTGTCATCTATTTTCTGAACCTAACAATTATAGTTATTGTAAAGTCTTGCGTAATAAATTTATTTTCTGGATTATCCGTAGTTCTGCTTGTAGTGTTTGTTTTTTCTTTTCTCTCCTTCTTGATATACCTGGTAATCACTGACTAAATGGTGGATAGTTAGTATATAATCATAGAGTATCTGTGTGAACACCTAACTGACAAGTATTCAAAATAAAGATAGATCCCCCAAATCCCATCTGGAATTCTGCAGCAGATGCATGTATGTCTTCCGCGTGGCTGCGATTTTGTTTCGTACCCAGTCTACTGTTGCAAGAGTATACTGGCTTTGAGGTGAG
The DNA here is from genome assembly GCF_000151845.1 of Pteropus vampyrus. Classification (NCBI taxonomy): domain Eukaryota; kingdom Metazoa; phylum Chordata; class Mammalia; order Chiroptera; family Pteropodidae; genus Pteropus; species Pteropus vampyrus. Next base: position 375,006 of record NW_011889017.1, read on the forward strand.
TTTCGAATTTCAGGTTTGTAAAAATTAAGGTCATTCTCCGGTTTACACTTTTCTTAGGATGTAGGCCCCTTCAGACATTCTGCCATCCTAACCAAGATTTTGAGATGTCTTATAGGGCATCTCCTCCTTGACAGGCCTGAAATTCAAACTCATTAGTCTGGTGAAATTTATAAAAGCGTGCTTACACCTCAGCCTCTGAGGAATTCTCCTCCTAAACCCTTGCTGGTTTGGTAGCCCGAATTTCAATTTTAGTCTCCTGGTGCTATTTTTTTACCTGCGTATTCTCACCCTCAAATTAGAAAAAGGATTTCTGCTTGATTTTAGATTGGCAAACCTCTCTGTTGGCCCATGACTGCTAAGAAACCTGGGAAAGCGGTGCTTGGGTCCAGCCAAGATAGACCAGGTGCCGTAGGAGCTGGACTTTGAACCACTCTAGCCTCTACGATCCGTCACTGAATTCTTACTAAGTAGAAAGTACCGTGTGAGGCATTAGTACATAAGATTGAGAGAAACTCAAAGTTAAATGAAACGTGGCCTCACCTCTCAGAGGAATTTATAGTCTAACTGGAGAAATAATTGTTACACCAGAGAGTTGACAATGTCAAGAAAAGGTTTTTTGTCTCATTGCTTTTCAAACACAGGCTGCTACATATCACAGCCTCCCTGCCATTCTCCTCCCTGTTTCCATTTCTCTTAGTTATGCATTCTGCCTCTCCTTTGGTCAATATTGACATTAGTCCAATAATCATTATTGAAAAGGCCCCAGGAGGGAGGGGGTGTCTCCTGGTTTTAGAAAACAAGACAAACAAATACACAAAAGGACAATAGTGAGGGATGTATTCAGAGAATAGCCAGTACTCCAGGAAGAGAGGACATTAGAAGATGTGACAGTGAAAAATTAAGTAAAGACATTTCATAAAATTTTATCTGTAAGCATGCTTACTCTTTTTCACGTTCACACAAAGAAAAAAGTGTGGGTACAAATATTCTGTAAGCTCTGTCTTACTCCTCTATCGTGGGGTTATGTAATCTAGTTACAGCACAGATCCAGCTAGGCTGAAGAAATCATCTTGGAAGTGGATGGAGTTGGGGAAGCACAGAGACACAATATAGATGGATTCCCTTAGTAATGCTACAAGTCCAGAGCCTTCTCCACAGCCTCACATTCCCCTTTGAGATTTTGTGTGCCCGCATGAATCTCTCTTATTCCTCCTGCCTTCACATGCCACTTTTCTTTGCCCTTCTTTGGGATGCTCTGTTTTTGCACCATTTAACTTAGGGACGTCTTGAAATTTCAACTTCTCTTCTACTTGAATGACTGCTAATTTTATTCATTAATTAATTTATTTCTTACTGGATAACTCCTTAATGACCTCTCCATTGTTTTAACACTTATCTTTAATATTCAAGTCTCTTTTCTGAAAACATCATATCTTTCTTACAACTTTTCATTTTAATTAGTTTTTACATTTCCAACAATAAAGCAACATGATATTGTGGTTAAAAGACTGGTCTGTACAGTCAGACTACCTGGTTTAAAATCCTACCTTCTCCACTTAGGAGCTGTGAAAATTTGGCAAAGTCTCTGCCTCAGTTTTGTCATTGTAAAATGGGCACAATAATACCAACAGAAAGGTTGTTGTCAGTATTAAATGATTCATACTGACTGCTTACCAGAGTAAGAAGCATAGATTTAGCCCTCAATAAATGTTAGCTATTTTTTTTATTATTGACCTTAATATGATATGTTATCTCCATACTAAAAGTTATTTTCATTCTTGGAATATACAGACATCTTACTTTTAAGTAAAGGGTAGGAGGAGAGGAGTCACATAAAAAAGAGAAAACCAGTTTATAGGCCCTTTGAATTTTTCAGAGGCTGTTCTGTGCTTTTGCGATGTTATATGCTGCCACCTGCTGGAACTCTCAGGAATTGTTCCCGTGGCATGAGGTGATGAATGTTGTTTGGTATAATTTCCCATTTACACAAAATAAATAAAGTAAAATATATTACTCAAAGCATGCACTCAACTAATATTTATCTGAGAAATTGCTCTCACTATGTGGCTCTACGAATAACTAAATGTTACCTTACAACGCTCTGAGAGTCTGTGTGGTCTGCCAAAAGACAATGTCAATGTGAATGTGAGCATCCTATTTATGATAATGACTATAAAGGCTTTCTTCGTTATGAAATGCACACTTCAGGAAATATTGTAATGAAAAGTAGAATGTGAGATAAATGTGACACTTAAAATATTGTATTTTAAATTAAAAGTATTTAAATTATTGATATCATAAAACAATTGTGCTCATTTAAAAATACTATAGTATAAAATGAAGAAAATAAATAGAAGATGCTGTGATAAAAAAAATCAATACTCTCTATTCAGAATGTTAAGAAAAAGATAAAATATGTTTTTAAATTATATATATATATAAAATCCTTCTATTAGTTCTCACTAGTTAGCAGATTTTTGTTTCACAGTCTAGGGTTCTGTATGGGAGCCATATTTTTGTTACATGCTATGGCTAAGCTTTGAGCCAAAGTGAAAGAAAAATCCATATGGAAGCCCAGAAAATAATATGGGAGAATTTTATAAGTAAAGCTTAGAAAATATAACTCCTCATGATTTAAAAATGTTTAATCTCAAATAGAATCTTAGACCATGTGAGATCTCTCACATTCTGAGTACTTACAGACAATGAGGAACCTGCCCTCTGAAGGTGAAAAAACCCAAGTAGTAGAGTGTTAATACTGGATACTGTACCTGTAGTTAAAATGTTGTATGTCAAGAACACAAGTGAAAATCATATGAAAGCCTTTCTCAGAAAAATTCTCATATTTCTCTCTCTCTCTCATATTCTCTCTCTCTCTCTCTCTCTCACACACACACACACACACACAATTTCCAGACCCCTGACTCTCTTTCTCGGATCCCTGAAAGTTAAAGACTTCATTACCATATAATATGTAAGGAAGTTCTCAATACTAAAGTGCAAGTAGTAAGTGTGGGGCATCATAATGGCAGATTTTACGTGTCAACATGACTGGACCACAGGATGCCCAGACATTTGGTCACACAGTATTCTGGGTCCGCCTGGGGGTGTTTCAGGGTGCAATTAACATTTGAATTAGTAGACTGAGTAAAGCAGATTGCGCTTCCTGATGTGGGTGGGCCTAATTCAATCTACTTGAGATCTGAATAGAACAAAAAGCCTAGGTAAGAAGGAACTTTCCTTGAGTGGTTTATTATTATTACTACTACTACTTTCAAGTATACAGTAATGGGTTAGACATTTATATAGCTTATGAAAGATCCCCATGATAACTTTATCTTCCCTCTGACTCTACACATAGCTATTACATTACTGCTTACTGCATTCCTTATGCCGTGCTCCCTACCCCTATGACCATCTATCAACTACAAATTTGTACTTCTTTAACCCTTCATCACTCTCTCCCAGAGCCCCCACCTCTCTCCCCTCTGGTTTACTTGAGTGTTTTTAAGCTGGGACATTGGTCTTCAACTGCCTTTGGACTTGAATTTGGACTTGAATTATAACTTACACCAACAGCTCTCCTGGATCTTCAGCTTGCTGACTTCAAAATTTAGGACTTCTCATCCTCCATAATTGTGTATATAATCTTTATAATAAAGCTCTTTTATATATATTCTAAAAAACCCTGTAGTCAGGTATGTAAGAAGAGGAGAATCCACAATTTTCAGAATTTAGAAAACTGAGAGAATGACATAACTTAAAATGGTTGTGTATATTTCCCCTTTCTTTGCTCTCCAGATGCAGGTTTGCAATGACAGGCATCCATACTGAAAGACCTTTCTTTATACCATCAGGAAGCCTCAGAACTTCTACACAAGGCATAGCAGGGTGCACCTGTATTTATGCATGAAGGTAGTGATTGAAATATAGAGGACACATGTTTATCAGAAGTAGGTCTGTCCAACTCTTGGTTCTGATTTTGTCTGAGCCATCAAGTACTGGTTTGTGTTTTCTTATCCTTCAAGAAGTGGCCCCGATTTACTCTTAACTTCCTTTAGAATTGTATGTTTATGGCACTTTTAGGTCCATTTCTAGACTACAAAGTGAGAGCCTGACTCCCAAATTCTACCATATAAAAGCCTTCCTTGTATTTGGCTGCTCAAGTCCAAGATTATGTTTATTTTCAGGTCACTTGGCTCATCATGAAGAAGCACGAACTGAGAGGCAAGGAATACCAGGATAAGTAGGCGCTGCTCTTCTCAGTGGGCACTTATCCTGAGCATTCAGGAGGAATAGTTGACAAATGAATGAAAAATGTGACCAAACATTTTAATTATTGCATCACTTTCAATATATAAGACTCTTATGTAAGATATGTATGTATATTAATTGCACACATTTTAATTTCAAATCTGACAACAATACACAAAGACAGTATTACAGATGAGGAAATGGGCTCAGAGAGTTTAATATCCTATTCAAAGTCAGTCCAATCATCTAGGTATGTCTGGCACCAACAGCCCCACCATATTACACCCATCCTCAGGGCAACATAACTGAAACACATGCAGATAGGATTGAGTTCTCTTATTATCCATTAATGTTTAATTCCACAGAGGAATAGATCTAATATTACTAGCCAACTAATTTGAATTTGTTAGAAGGAAGGTGTTTATAAAAACCAGATAGGGTGATTTCTTCCAAAAAATTTGATTGACTTGCACTTTTGTCAGACACTGTATCCTTGAACTTACTTACATTTTTTAGTACATATTTTCAAAAAAATATATTAAAACACCAAATGACTTAATTTTTTCTCTAACTTGTTCATAATAATAATCAATGTTCTTCACGACTACAATATCATAACTAATTTCCAGGCTTGTAATTTCTATGAGTAACAGCCTGAGAGTTGTAGACCTTGGGTAAGTAGTTGCCTCCCAACTACAACAGTAAATTATGAATGGAGAACAAGAACTGCTAGCCATTCCTGCTACACTGAGCACACTTGCTACTGAGGAAAGCTTAACCTTAGAGATTTAATTGTCAGTAAGCTACAAATGACTCCTAAAAATCACTGATTTTCCTAACTAAGGGTGGTCTCGTTTCTATCTGAAATCAGAACATATACCCCTAAATGGAACTAGATTTATTACCAAGCAGGTAGAAAGGTGTGGTGATGGGAATATCGAGAAACCTTCTCAAATTCTGCAAGACAAGCAACTGACTTCCAGTTGCATATTGAACAATCTTGGTTGAAAATTAGATTCTCAAAACTGTGTATGAAGCATTCCAAACAGACATCTACACTACATAGTTTGGTCATGAGAGTGAACATGCTAATAAAAGCTAACATTGTCCTCATATAAATAACTTCTTGCAATTGAATTGCATTCTTTTTCTACATGAACGACTAGTCTACCTACAATATAAGATTAAAGCTTGGAATATTCATACAGACACTTCAGATAACAAAGAAAATAACTCTTTTATTACAGTTGTAGCCCAATTCTAATGAACATGTAATTCTCCGTGATGCAAATGGGAGGTGAGTAGCATTGTGAACTCTAAATAGACAATGTGGTCCTCAAGCAACATTATCATTTGGCTTCATGTGCAAACATCTCAGTGCAGGGAATCAAAGCATCTTGGCCTGTATTACACAAAAGGCAACAGAATAATGGTCTCATATTTAAATATTCAGCTTTGAAGAACAAACAAGAGCATATTTCGTTTGTCTTTGCACATTTTTTACTTACTTTCACTAGCTGATATGAAAAATCTCAGACATGATGATTGAATAGTATTGGAAAATTTTAAAACACTGAGTTTCCACAATTTGGATTTAGTATCTGCACATTATGAAACTCTATGATTAAATATCTTAAAAAGTCAGGCACGCTGAATTCAAATGAGTATCAGAACCTTTCCTGATTTTTCAATGAATTGCTACAAGTTCTGAAGACCAAATAAATAGTCTAAAGACAGATGTTTATTACATATAAGTACCTATGCAATATATTTTCCTGGAGAACTTTTAGAATATTCTTAAATACTTGCAAAGTATCCTTAACATCATATTTGAATGACATTTTAAGTATTTTCAGAAATAAAATGAAACCTAATCGTGTGAAATTTTTGCTCTAAATATTCTGAGAACAATTTGGTTGGTACGCAAATTATAATATAGAAACTAAAGCAGACACTGGAGTGGTCCCTGTCCCTAAATCAGGGGTTAAAATATGGCTATGCATCAAAATTACATGGAGAACTTTTAAAACTACAGAATCTAGGTCCAATGTCCAGAGTTTCTTATTGAGTATGTTTTTTGTGGAGCTTGAGAATTTGCATGTTATTTAACTAGCATCAGGAGATTGTGATGTAGCTGGGTCACAGATTTGTGAATCACTGATAAGGATTTTGGAAGATTTAGAACAGTGCTTCTCAAACTTTATCGTGTATGCAAATCACCAGCTTCAAAGGACTGTTATGAATATCAAATAAGAACACATAGAACTTTGCACATGGTGAGGCTTAACCAATATTAGATATGATCGTTTTCATTAAAGGCTTATGAAGAGTTAGAAAAAGAAAAAATGTTCAACTATTGGAATAAAATTGAAAGACATTAACTGTATGTTAATATATAGGAGGAAAT
>NW_011889017.1:381716-393333 GCF_000151845.1 Pteropus vampyrus
ATTGGAAAATTTTAAAACACTGAGTTTCCACAATTTGGATTTAGTATCTGCACATTATGAAACTCTATGATTAAATATCTTAAAAAGTCAGGCACGCTGAATTCAAATGAGTATCAGAACCTTTCCTGATTTTTAAATGAATTGCTACAAGTTCTGAAGACCAAATAAATAGTCTAAAGACAGATGTTTATTACATATAAGTACCTATGCAATATATTTTCCTGGAGAACTTTTAGAATATTCTTAAATACTTGCAAAGTATCCTTAACATCATATTTGAATGACATTTTAAGTATATTCAGAAATAAAATGAAACCTAATCGTGTGAAATTTTTGCTCTAAATATTCTGAGAACAATTTGGTTGGTACGCAAATTATAATATAGAAACTAAAGCAGACACTGGAGTGGTCCCTGTCCCTAAATCAGGGGTTAAAATATGGCTATGCATCAAAATTACATGGAGAACTTTTAAAACTACAGAATCTAGGTCCAATGTCCAGAGTTTCTTATTGAGTATGTTTTTTGTGGAGCTTGAGAATTTGCATGTTATTTAACTAGCATCAGGAGATTGTGATGTAGCTGGGTCACAGATTTGTGAATCACTGATAAGGATTTTGGAAGATTTAGAACAGTGCTTCTCAAACTTTATCGTGTATGCAAATCACCAGCTTCAAAGGACTGTTATGAATATCAAATAAGAACACATAGAACTTTGCACATGGTGAGGCTTAACCAATATTAGATATGATCGTTTTCATTAAAGGCTTATGAAGAGTTAGAAAAAGAAAAAATGTTCAACTATTGGAATAAAATTGAAAGACATTAACTGTATGTTAATATATAGGAGGAAATAGACACTAATTAAAAGACAAGCAATGTTGCACTTCAAGGCTTCACGCTCCTGGGGCATGCTCATTTTAATTCCTGAAAGACAGACCACAAACTTCAAACAGGTAACCCTGCCTCCATCCTCACTCCTTTCCAATGTATTTTCCACAAAAGAACTTGTATTTTCTAGCAAGCCAGACTAAATGTATCGCTCCCCTTTTAAAGTCCCCACTTGACTTGCCATTACATTTAGGATGAAAGTAAAATCTTCAACAGTATCTGTTGATGCTGTTCTCTTTGCCTGAGACCTTCTTTCTCTATCCCCAAGTCCCATCCACACTAATCACCGTTCCCCAACATAGACACCAGTTACTCTAAGAAGCCTTTTTTCAAGTTCTATATTTCCCCAATCCAAACCCTTTCGTACTTTATTGCAATTTCTTGCTTCTTTCTCTGTGTTCTCCTCTAAGCCTGTAAGAACAATGAAGGCAAGCATTCTCATCGAATTGATTGTTGTTTAATTCCCACCAGCTACACCATGCCTGGTACACAGATGGTGCTTAATAAGTATTCATTCCATTGATAAATGAATGGATGAAGAAGATATGGTACACACACAGACACACACACACACAGAGTAAAATATTCTTCAGCCATAAAAAGGAATAAAATCTTGCCATTTCTGGCAATGTGGATGAAACTTGAGAGCATTATGCTAAGTGAAGTAAGTCAGACAGAGAAAGACAAATACTGCATAACCTCACTTATAGATGGAATCTAAGAAACATACAAACAAACAAACAAAAGCCAAGCTTGTAGATACAAAGAATGGAATGGTGGTTGCCAGAGTAAGGGATGGAGAGGAGTGGGTGGCAAAATGAAGGAACTGGGTCAAAAAGCATAAACTTCCACTTATAAAATAATAAGTCATGGGGATATAATGTATAGCATAGTCACTATAGGTAATAATACTAGACTGTATATTTGAAAGTTGCTGCTCCTGCCTTTAGGCTTGACCCCTTGATCTTGCTCCAGGTTTCAATGTGCTTATAATTTGGTGAGACCATTTCTCCTGTCAGTCAGTCAATCACCAAATATTTATTGATCTCTGTGCTAGTCACTAGGCTGACAACTGGGGAAATAGTATGAGAGCAAGCCTGCTCCCTGTCCCTCCAGAAGCTGCAGTGTCACAGAGAGCATATGCTTTTCTCATGCAGAGCTTTACTGATCTGCTATTGGTGCCACTCAATGTGGCCTTAATTATTCTCTTCTGTACAGTCCCTTCTCATAAAGAGCTTTGAGTGGGCTGGAGTTGGGTGACCTCCCAGTGGGCCTGCCGGAAGCATTTCCCCACAGCTAGAAAACAACCTATATACCAAGGTCCATTCAACTCCCTCCTCCTTTCTTCAAGGTGAGTTTACTGCTCACCAGTGCCCACCAGTACACTGTATGAGACCCTCAGCTTTTATTTTCTATTCTGTTTGAGGCATTTAATTTTGGGGTACAGCTGTTATTTCTCATGGGTCTTATCTTTTCCCATTGAGTCCATTGAACACTCACACACACACAAATAATATGCAGAAGATTGATACAAAAATATATGTTACTACCTAGATATGAAGATGAAGCAGTTATTCTAGTACCTTTACAACTAGGACTTCACACCTCATGTCTATATTAAAGATGGACACATGACCTCCACAGAGAAAAAAAACAAGGCAGAGATTCTAATAATTCTCCACCTGTCAATTCTGAACTCACACCCTAAGTCCGAAATGAAATAAGCAGAAACTCTCAAAGTTGCAATAAAGTCGTTCCAAATTAAGGAAACAACATTTGGCAAACAAAAATATTCATTTATACTCCAATTTCCTTCTGATAATTGGGAAAAAAATTAAGAAAACAAAGAGCAGTTGCTCCTTAGGACCAGTACTTCACCCAGGAATGTACAATAATCCAACGAAATACAAGATGGGGTCTAGGCAATAAAGATAAATGAGTGTTTTAAATAGGCTAACAAGTACTAGATAAACAGAATTCTGCCGCTACACAGTGAAGCTGGTGAACTGCAGCGTGATAAGAGAGTATAAAATACTAAAGATATTGGAAGCAATTTAGAGAATGCATTAGTTAAGAATTGAAATAAAGAATGATAAAGTTATTTCTGAAGTAGAAGGTCTTAAGAGGCAATGTGTAGATATACATATTTTTAATGTCAGTTATTCAGAACAGCGTTCAGGCAACAAATGATCCAGAATCCTGATAATATGATGTGAAATCAGAGTGAGTTTAGAACTTATGCTTCAGAAAGAAAAGAAAGAAATATGCACAAAGGAGAGAAAAATATGATGAAAAACAAAATGAAACAAAAATTTGTCCTCCAGAAAAACCTGATCTAGAAGAGGAATCAGCTGCTCTGACTGTGGTAAAGCAAGGTGTCCTGGCCAGATAAGCTAGCCCTTCAACCTCAATTTACATGTTTATCCTGAGCAAACTGAACGTGCTTACACATTCCCTCGGGGGTGGCAAAACTACAAAACTAGTGGGTATACTTTTAAACCCCTGACATTTTATGCGGTAAGCCTAGGAAGAATACTATTGAATAAGGTGGCTAACATGTAACATTTTCTGGTCTACTGGCCAGGCACATTTCTAAGCCCTCTATTTGCTTTCTTCTTCTTCCCAAAAGGCCTGGAAGGTGGATACTCCTAATACTCCTACTCTGTGGATGAGGAAGTTGAGTCAGAGGGAGGCCAAGCATTTTACCTAAAATAACTAGTGGGATTTCGATCCCAGGCATTCTGACCCCAGCACCCTAAATTTGAACCGTGTCTTTGTACTTTTTGAAAATTCTCTGGTTTCTAAGACCAGATTGGATGCCTCTCCCATGTGCTCCTTTTCATCCTGTGTCTCTCTATATCTCTTTGTTGGCATGACTTTATATTTCTATTCAACAAATCTATGAATTCTTTGAGGTAAACACAATGTCTTATTGTTGCATCACAAGTGCCAATCACAAAACAGGCCCATAATTTATATTCGCTGAATCATTGAAAGACAAACATATAAATCAATGAATATCAAAATAGCAAGATCAAGAGAAAAATAATTTATTCTTGGCCAGTAGGTGGCAACAGTGAAAAGCTGCAAAAGACTCTCCTGGAACCTAACCAGGAAGCCTTTGGTCTGGGGCATGTTGTGGGGCTACCGGTTTTGCCATAGGAAGTCACCTTATTATATTAATAAATTGAGTTACTCTTCTCTAGATGCCTTCTAAATTTGCTGCACCTTTTTCTAGCACCAGAAACTGGAACTGGTTTATTTCATTTGTCATAATATTTCTATTGGATCTATTTTCCCATTAGCCTAGCTTGTAAAATATTTATTTTGAAAAAAATGATAAAAGAGTTTATATATTTTACTTACCTAATTAAGCTATAATTTAAATACATATATGATATATGCTCCAATTTGAACTATACTTTCTTATGTTTCAATATTTGTGATTTGAAGAAATTTTGCCTATAAGCATAACCTGATATTGAAGGAGAATACAGTTATCCAAAACTAGAAACCATTATTATTACTGAACAAGGAAGAGGAAAATGAATGTGAGCAATTTTCCCTTTAGATTTAACCACAGTCCAAACATTCTAGAAGGAGCACTCTACAATAAAATTAAGAATATTCTTTCCACAATTATTTATATGAACTCTCATTCTTTCTAATAAAGCTATTTAGACCAGTGCTTCTCAATGTCTATAGTGCCTATGAAACACACAGGACTCTTGTTAAAATGTATCCTCTGATGCAGGCAATCTGGGGTGGGGCCAGTGATCCTGCATTTCTAACAGGCTCCCAGGTGAGGCTCATGGTGCTGGATCGTGGACCACAACTTCAGCAGCAAGGATCTAGAGTACAATTATGTCCAACACTTTAAGGACAAGAATAACCTATGCCTGTGTGTGTTAATAGGTGTCTGATGGCCTCCAGCTGAATCTTAAGGATATGAATATTTCTTAATTATATTTTGACTTATCTTAGTACTCTTAGCTATTGATTTTTTTCTTTTATAAAATAGGCATTTCCTGAAATTAATGTCATATCTCTTTATAAATTAACCCAAAATATAATAACCTAGTTATTCATTGTTGCATAACAAACTCTCCCCAAATTTAATGTCTTCAAACAACAGTAATTTCATTCTATCTCACAATTTTGCAGGCCGGGAACTGAGGCAGGCATTGCCTGAGGTCACCAGTGGTATTTAGCTGGCAGGTAGTCTGGTGTCAAGGGTCCCAGGTGTCCTCATTGACATGTCTGGTGGCTTTAGAGTAGTGGAAGGCCAAGCTCATTTGGGCTCTTCCACATTCCATGGTTTCAGAGCCCCTCTAGATGGATTTTTTGGCAGGACAACTGGAAATCTTACATGACGGTTCAGGCTTCAAGATGAGGTGAAAGCTGCCGCCCTCTTAAAAGAGAGGCATGGAACTGTCACGGCATCACTGCCACCATATGCTGTTAGTCGAAGCTATTACGAGCCAGCCAAGATTCTAGGGAGGAAGAGGTAGACCCTTCCTCTGGGCAAGAGGAGTGTCAAGGAACATGCGGCCATCTTGAATCTCCCATGATTAGCTAATGTCAGAGAGCAAATCAATGTCACGTCTGTGTATTTGAAAGGAATGGAGTATTTATAGTGAATTTTTTTCCTATGAAATAAGTCATATATTCAAAGTGAATTTGTGTCTCTCTTTGCTTCACTTGACCATTGTACTCATAAGATGGAATACATTTTTGTTTGCAAATACATTTAGTAGTATTGAGAAAAGTGTATGATCTCTCTAGTTTTCGATTTTCTTATTAAATTGAGAGTAAGAACTTACCAGATTGCTAAACCTTCTTAGAACTCCATGATTCTAAGATATTTAATCTGTTATCTCATGTATAATATACTTACAGTTGTTTTTTAATATTTAATGTCTTAAAAGTAAATCAATCCAAAAAAAGTATATATGTGTACGTATATGTAATTACATATATAATTACCTATTTATACCCTCTCTGCCTCATCTTTATTTCCATCAAGTACTTCTGCATGATTTAAGTACTGCTTATTTAAAGATTTACCACTTTAATTACAGACATCCTCCCTCTTTGAAAATCCTTTATGTGTTTAGAGAAATCTTACAGCTCACTCAAGCCCATATAATTTGTTTATAGAACATAATTTTAAAGCTTAACTAAAACATTTCTCAGTTAAAATGATCTTTGATTATTTTAAATCATTTGACCTTTTCATAATTCCTATAAAGCATTATCTTGCAGCTATAATTTCCAAAAAGTGACAGCATAAAAAAGCCCATCTACTACCTAGAGCCCACTCTAAAAATGGGTGATAGTGAATATTTGGGTTGTCATTCAGACCTAAAATAGAAAGGAAAAAAGGTTACATTATCATAAAAATATCATAAAATTTCTAGCCATTTAAGTACACATTGACTTTTCAAAATATATATATAGATACATATATATGTATATATATATTTTTTACTGTATATATATATATATATATATAGTAACTCATGACTCATAAAGAAGAGGGCTGGGATTAAGAGAACATCTTCAAAAGCATTAGATTCAGGCAAGGAGTAAGATACCAAACGAGAATAAAATACAAAATGAAAAAGGAAAAGGTATGGAGAAGCCCCTATACAGAAGGAAAGAATAAAATATGGGGTATGAAGATTTGGGGCTGAGCGGCTAATGCCAGCCAGGAAATGCAAATGCAAATGCTCATAAAAAGCAGAGACTGAAAGCTCAAACCTAGATTTTCACACAGTACAGCTGCTGAAAGTATCATCTATGCCTTTTTAGCTGTGAAATGGACACATACTTAAGCTAATTCTTAAATATGCATGTTTTATCCCCAAATTTGGAAATTACCTATTGTCAGTTAAATTGTCCCCTCCAAAAATGAATGTCTTGAAGCCCTAAGCCCTTTAACCTCAGGACATCATTGTATTTGAGATAGGGCTAAAAAATTTTTTTTTAAAGTTAATTTTGAAAAATTGAAGCATAATTCAAGTGTCATAGAGGAGGCAATGTTGAATAAGTGGAGATTATTGATAAAAGGGTAACTTTCACTATGTTGTCCTATGGTTTCTCAGTCCTAGGCCATTATATTTTCTAATGCCGTCTCTTCTGATTTTTATTTGTTGTCCTTAATAGGCGCAGTCTGTGAGCTAGATTTTTTATATACACCAGAATGCTAAACTCACCTAGTAATTAAGCTCATTCTAAAATGTCCTGAGGGAGGACTGAAGAAACCAAGAATCACGATTCAGTTATAATGCATTTGATATATGTTGCTGGCTTCATAATTTATAGTTCTTGTCACTTACATGAAAGACACCTGGGGAGTTTTTACTTCCTGTCTTATTTTATTCTGATATATTGTACTACAAAATTAGTTCTTTGTATAAAGAAAGTAGGAAAAAAATGTGTAAGTAAGGCTCATTCTTAAACTATTATATTCAATATTCTGGGCCCAGCCATTTTCAATTAGACTTCATAGCAAGAAGGACTAGAGTTCAGGTCTGTGATATTCCAGTCTCTGTTTGGTTTAAGACTCATCAATGAATTAGAACTAGATTATAACTAACAACTTACAATTAGAATAAAACATAACTCCTATTTTACCATTGGTAAAAATTTGTGAGATAAATGAAGGAATCATTAGAAAGGAATAGATATCTTAAAAATTATACTAGCCAAGAGAAAAAAAATGCACATATCTTATGAATTCCACTCAGAGAGAAAAATAAGATTTCTGTCTTGGCATTCAGTATCTTACGTTTAAGTTCATACTAACTTCATTTGATTGGAATGAAAGTGCTGAAAAGTACAAAAGTACTGAAAAACTCAGAAAAACACAAAGAAAAAAGGTACTCATAATTACTGCACTTACCTACAATTGGTGTTCATATTTTGATATATGATCTATAAGTTATATTTTTCTATTCACTTAAAACAGGCTTTTTAAAGTTTGCATGCTATATTTGCATACTATATATATTATTTTACATACATTACATGTCATTAAATCTTCCTCTATAATTTAGTGCCTCTCTATATATCATGATATAAAGTACTCTATTTTACTTAGTCATTTAGATAGTTCCCAATTTTTTCTATTGCAAATAATATTGTGATGAACATCCTCGTACATATGTCATCCATATATGTGGAATGTCATTTGAAAGAGTGATGTTAGACAAATATTTCAAGACTAAATCATGAAAAATATAACTCCTTCATTCTCATTATGTTCAAATAAATCAATATGATTAAAATTATGCATATCATCTCCACCTCTCCCATCAGGTATTTGATGATGTCTGATAATTAGCAACTGCTCCTACAGTGATCTCATTTACACTAATTAACAAAATCAAATAAGGTTGAAATTTATTGTCCTGTTCAGTGAATCATGAGTCTGGCAGCTGCTACTACCAAGGAAGATATTTGTACATGGATGTTAACAGATTGTCTGAAGAAGTATTTTGCTGATTATGTTCTAATGAACTTATTCTAAGAGACAATATTATAAAAAATACATCACCGATTTCTCTACAGAAAAAACAGTTTAATTTTACATTATGATTTCCTATACAAAAGTGGAAACTCCTTTAATTAAACTCACATTAAAAGAAAGCCTGGATACTCTGGAGAATAGCCATTTTAAAATACAGTATTGAGAGTGAAACTATCTTCTCTAAGTATTTCCTCTGCTGAAGTTGGTCAGAGAAAGAAAACACTGCTGAGTGGAGACTAAATCCATTTGCCAATTACAACACTATTAATTTTCCACATTTTCATTAATCTAGAGTACCCATTTGGACAAATCAGATCTTACCATTTTATTCATATTTATAATGCAAGGACCAATATCCAAGTATGTTCATTATCAGTGCAATAATAACAAGAAAAGCTGTGGGTGTCTGTTGTGATAAACTTTTCAAGTTAGCACTTATTCTCGGGGGAAAATAAACCACCAAACACAGTTTGAATTTAGTTGGGCCCTCATGTCAGACATGAATACAAGGTAAATTTAATCCTTATAAAAATGTGTCAAGAAAATATCAAGGCTTCTCAACCTAGGTTGTTTCAAGTAAATGGCACCCTTAATTCCAACAAAATTTCTACGGCATTGTCCATTTGCTTATTTTTCAATAAACAAAAACATTTTTATTTTAAAATATTTTATTACTATGTACTGAATAATTAAATATGATATAATTTTGAATACCAAATCAATACAAAAATAATGTTTATTTTTTTTTCTACCAGAAAGATGTTCAATGTACAGTCATTAGGCAAGGCAATGGTATTTCCTACATCCCTCAATGGCATCATGGCATAAATATTGGAAAACGTTAAGGTCTATGGTCACTATCGTTATTAGTGTAAGGTATTTCATTTGTAGGTCTTTCCTTGTTTTCAACAGGTAATACATAATCATAGTACAAAATTCAGAAGGTTCAAGTGAGCATAAAGAGAAGAGAAAATCTCTTCTTCATCCCATCTTCAACCCTCAGTTGTCTTCTTCAGTGGAGATCTGTTGACAGTTTCTGTGCAGTCTTGAAGAGATGTGATATCATGTATAAGCATTTTAGCATATATCTCCCTTAAAAAAAACATTGGTGGTAAAGAACTCTACAGTGTCCTGCAGCTTCTTTTTTTTTTTTTTTAAGATGAAATGCTTTGCTCTTTTCTAATAATTTCATGTCATCATGGGTTAATATATATCGTTTATTTAACCAAACTTCTGTTAACATTTAAATTATTTCTTCTCCTTCGCCATAGTGTAATTTTACAGTAACTATCCTTGGAAATATATCTTTTAGTATATGTGTAACATCTGTAAGATAAATCTCTGGAAATTAAATAACTCGGCCAGAGTACAAATGCATTTAAAATTTTAATAGGTATTGCCATTGGTCCCCATAGAGAATCAATATATATATGATATAAATATTTGCATCAAGAAAGCATAAAAATATATCTATTTTCTCTAATTCTTATCAACACAATATATCATCAAAGTTTTGAATTGCAAGTTTGATAGCAAAAAGAAAAATACAACTTTAGTTTGTCTTTGTTATGGATGAGGAAAATATCTTTTTATAAGTTTAATAGCTGTTTGTTGTCTTTGACATATCTTTCTTGATGTTTTTGAATATTTTTATATACAGTTATATTTGCTATTTATTATCTAGTTGATAGCCTTTGTTATAGGAGCTCTTCATGTAATAAAGGAAAAAGACATTTTCTCTACTTCATTAACAATACTTTTCCTATTGTGTCACTTCCTTTGACTTATTTGTGGTATTTACTGCAGAGAATCTTTACAAATTTTATAAATTAAATTTAGCAACATTTTCTTCTCTGGCTTTTATTTTTGCTTTTGTTTTCAAAACTTAAAACATCCTTTTTCTAAATTTGTATTATGTGTATAGCTTTGTTTTCTTATCAATATCTGGTTTATCTGAAATATATTAGGTTTAAGCAGTGAAAGAGGGCTCCAAATGGTTTGTTTTCTAGATAAATATACAGTTGTTTCCAAACTATTTATTAAATAATCCATATTTTTCCCCGTTGACATGAAATATCACCTTTATAATACACTGAAGGTTACATATGCATTCCATCAGAATTGGATGAAGCCAAGTCCCAGACTTCTGCCTCATCAAGAATAGCCAACCCAGATTTATTCTCGTATGTCACCAAAAAATACTTTCTCCAGGTTGATGCTGAATTAAAGACAACACTGTCACACAAATCTAGAGTTTCAATGCTATGCTCTAACAGGAAAATGTCACATTAGGTAAGATCAAGAGCTATTTTGAAATTTAAAGACATACTGTCAAAGAATAAATTATGTTTATTAGGGCCTGGTTTACACTTCATACCTAGAGAAAAAAACATATTTTACTATATCCAGTGATTTGGTTTCTTTAGGTTTTTGAAAATCATTTTATGATCTTCATTTTATTAGGCACAGTCCAAATTACACAGTGACTTATGGGCCAGAGAAAATCAGTTTATAAATAGAAGTTGTATTACAAATTCTATCACTATCTCTTGCTATATATTGTGTTGCATAATTGGAAGAAATTTATTCCAATTTAGCAAACTTATCCCCAAAGCAAAACCTATAGTTTTCCTGATCTTAATGAGCCAATTTATATACAGTCGTATCCCAGCTATTGAAAATTGGCTTAGGTCCCTGATGCCCGTCTTTCTCATTATAAAAGTTCCAAGTTATCAAAAATAATTCAGTATCGCTCAGGTCTTTGAGGCTTGACTGTACTAGTAAATAAGTGTAGTCACAACACAGGCCTTCTGGAAAGTAATTAATAATAAATAGCACTTACATAGTACTCTACATCTTCAAAAGATTTTGCAAACACTAATCAACCCAAATACTAACGCTTTTAAAGGAAGTAAACAGGAAGTAGCATTCATTTTATGAATGAAAAACTGACTTGTAATTAAGTTGTGATTATACATGGTCCAAAGAATTTACAAGTAATAAAATGTCTTCTCCCATTACACTTCAGATGATTCTAGAACAATTTTTCCCAACATCAGTATTGTTGACATTTTGGTTCAGTAATTACTTGTGTGGGGTCTTTTCTGTTCATGGTAGGTTACTTAACAGCATACATGGCATCTACCCACTATATGCAAGTCACACCACCTCAGTCCTGACAATCAAAAAGGTCT
>NW_011889017.1:394758-397300 GCF_000151845.1 Pteropus vampyrus
CTTCCCAAGTGCCTAAGAGTCTCATCTCATAATATGAGCAAAGTGCAAAACTCATCCTCTAAATCAGGTTCAGGTGCAGATGAGGTTCCTGATATAAATTAATAATTCTAGCTCTCTACCTATGGACCTGCAAACTGAGGACACATATTATCTGCATCCAACACACCCAACATGCAGTGGGATGAGATATATAACAACTGTAGACATTCTTCTTAAAACGAGAAGGAAAATGAAAGGTAGAAATAAGTTTCTGTCCATAGCAGATCTGAAATCCAGCCAAGTACATGTTGAGAGTTCTTGAATTAGTTTTCAAAGATTGGAAATAATTCTCCGTGGCTCTTGGCTCCACTCTCTGGACTCATGGTTCTGCCCTCTGAGTGAGTCATCTTTTTGTCACGAAAGAAGGCATATGTTGGCAGCTCAGTAGTATTCTGAGGCTGCTTCGTGTCGATAGAATTTTGGTGATTTTCCCTAAGTCTCTCCTCATTGTATACTTTCTCTGTTCCTCTCAGTCCAAGCTGTCAGTTGTTCTGCTGAAATAATGTTTTCAAGAATCTTATGGGTCTCCTGAGGATTTCAGTAGGGTACTTTCACTAGACAAAAGTCACACAACATATCTGTGCAAGATAAGATCTTCTCTACTTTGGCCTCTTGCTGGGTGAGATGGCTCAAAAACAAACAACATACCTAACCTTTCTACAAGCCCCATGGTTTGATCGAAAGGATCTCTTGAAACGACCATTTGAGAAGTTGAATAATCTGGTCTTTATGCATTTGTGGACTTAGAGCAAAATTTGCACAATCACACCTTTAGCTATTTCTACATGTCACACTTTTGAAGCAATTTCTTAATTTCGGCAGTGTTGCTATCTATCTGGAGAGGCTGAGAATTTTCAAAATCACCAAATTGTGGTTTCTTTTTGTTTAACAGACAAAAATAGATTTTGTTTAAATCCTTTTGCATTTTATTATAAGCAGCAAGAAACCAGGTGGTATTATCAACAGTTTGCTTGGAAATCTTAGCCGAAAGACAAGTTCATCACCTATGAATTATTATTATTATTTTTAACAAAACTGCAGGAGATAATTTCACTAAGCTTCTGCCACTACATAACAATGATACCCTTTCGTTCAATTTTCAATCATATGTTTCTCACTTCTTTTTCAGGCCTCACTGGCAGCATCCTTGAATTCCAATTTCTACCAACAGTCTGCTTGGTAATTTCATCTTTCTCCTTGTACTCCTCAAATTTCCTTCAGACTCTAACCACTACCCATTCTCAAAGCCACTTTTTAGGTATTTATCAAACAGCATCCCACTTCTGGAACCAAAAACCTGTATTAGTTTTCATTGCTGCTTTCTCATCCGAAGGATAAACTGGGGAACCATCACTTTCACACTTTCATGCTTGCTGCAGGCATTCAGTTTCTTGAGACTGTGAGATCCATGGCCACTTAATGTCTTCAAAGCCATCAAGGCGGGAGAGAGAGAGAGAGACTATTTTAGCTGAGTCCCCAGATACAGTGGAACCAAGACAAAGACACTCCTGTTGTGTTTAGTCTGAATGTCCGAGCATAATTTAAATGGTTGTTTTATACCATTAAGTCTTGGGTTGAATTGCAAAGCAGCAATAGTAACTGGAACAATATTCATAAGTCCAATTCTTGTTTTTTAATAAGTAAATGTATTTTAATTTTCTTTAAATGAATTATTAAAGTAAATCATGATTTGTTGACAGAAATTTAAAAATAGAATACCATTTCTCATTTCAGTACCTATTATATATTAAAATATGTGCTATAAATTAACTATTTCAGCATTAAGAATATATAAAAATACTTTTATTTCATGATTATTAATTTTTGCAAATTGTACTTCCAAAAAATCAAGTGGAATTTTTTTAAATGTTTTTTTTTTTTTTAAGTGGTTAGAAAAAGGACATTGGAATTATTTGCAAGTACTACTCTACAAATAAATATGTTGGTGTTATAAATAGTGCTCTATTACCAAAAATAAAGGGAAAATCGGAAATGATGTCAATATAGTTTATCTTTTGTTCAGCATTGTTTGGGAATGGCTAGAACTTTGGAACTCATTATGCTATACAGGAATTTTTATCAGATGAATACAATTTATTAATCTAATGATAATCATCTTGATATGTATGTGCAATGTTACTTATATACTCATCATTAATTTGTTTTAATTTACTTAGTATTCCTTATTTTTCCTCTTTTAACTAAAGATATATTATGAGGAAAATGAAGTTATACGTGACTCTACTTCAGCAAGTGGTGTTCAGCGTGTTTGCTTAATTTACACTCAGAGGCTTTCAAATTACTCTATTTTAAAGGAATAATCATTCTTATTTATCTATTCAAATGAAAAGCTAAAGATACTTAAACAATATTTAATTTTAAAAATCTTTGTAAACCCTTGGAGTCCCCAAACTGTCAGCTGAAAAATGATTATCTGTTGTAAAGCTAAATACACTATGGATTGCCTGTTGTCACTTAAGACTGAATTAAATGACTCAGCACC
>NW_011889017.1:397350-403804 GCF_000151845.1 Pteropus vampyrus
CAAATTGTGGTTTCTTTTTGTTTAACAGACAAAAATAGATTTTGTTTAAATCCTTTTGCATTTTATTATAAGCAGCAAGAAACCAGGTGGTATTATCAACAGTTTGCTTGGAAATCTTAGCCGAAAGACAAGTTCATCACCTATGAATTATTATTATTATTTTTAACAAAACTGCAGGAGATAATTTCACTAAGCTTCTGCCACTACATAACAATGATACCCTTTCGTTCAATTTTCAATCATATGTTTCTCACTTCTTTTTCAGGCCTCACTGGCAGCATCCTTGAATTCCAATTTCTACCAACAGTCTGCTTGGTAATTTCATCTTTCTCCTTGTACTCCTCAAATTTCCTTCAGACTCTAACCACTACCCATTCTCAAAGCCACTTTTTAGGTATTTATCAAACAGCATCCCACTTCTGGAACCAAAAACCTGTATTAGTTTTCATTGCTGCTTTCTCATCCGAAGGATAAACTGGGGAACCATCACTTTCACACTTTCATGCTTGCTGCAGGCATTCAGTTTCTTGAGACTGTGAGATCCATGGCCACTTAATGTCTTCAAAGCCATCAAGGCGGGAGAGAGAGAGAGAGACTATTTTAGCTGAGTCCCCAGATACAGTGGAACCAAGACAAAGACACTCCTGTTGTGTTTAGTCTGAATGTCCGAGCATAATTTAAATGGTTGTTTTATACCATTAAGTCTTGGGTTGAATTGCAAAGCAGCAATAGTAACTGGAACAATATTCATAAGTCCAATTCTTGTTTTTTAATAAGTAAATGTATTTTAATTTTCTTTAAATGAATTATTAAAGTAAATCATGATTTGTTGACAGAAATTTAAAAATAGAATACCATTTCTCATTTCAGTACCTATTATATATTAAAATATGTGCTATAAATTAACTATTTCAGCATTAAGAATATATAAAAATACTTTTATTTCATGATTATTAATTTTTGCAAATTGTACTTCCAAAAAATCAAGTGGAATTTTTTTAAATGTTTTTTTTTTTTTTAAGTGGTTAGAAAAAGGACATTGGAATTATTTGCAAGTACTACTCTACAAATAAATATGTTGGTGTTATAAATAGTGCTCTATTACCAAAAATAAAGGGAAAATCGGAAATGATGTCAATATAGTTTATCTTTTGTTCAGCATTGTTTGGGAATGGCTAGAACTTTGGAACTCATTATGCTATACAGGAATTTTTATCAGATGAATACAATTTATTAATCTAATGATAATCATCTTGATATGTATGTGCAATGTTACTTATATACTCATCATTAATTTGTTTTAATTTACTTAGTATTCCTTATTTTTCCTCTTTTAACTAAAGATATATTATGAGGAAAATGAAGTTATACGTGACTCTACTTCAGCAAGTGGTGTTCAGCGTGTTTGCTTAATTTACACTCAGAGGCTTTCAAATTACTCTATTTTAAAGGAATAATCATTCTTATTTATCTATTCAAATGAAAAGCTAAAGATACTTAAACAATATTTAATTTTAAAAATCTTTGTAAACCCTTGGAGTCCCCAAACTGTCAGCTGAAAAATGATTATCTGTTGTAAAGCTAAATACACTATGGATTGCCTGTTGTCACTTAAGACTGAATTAAATGACTCAGCACCTCCTACAGCTATCAACAAACTTCTAGTAGAAGTACGAAACTTCTAGTAGAAAGGAAGTAATTTACGGAATGAAATGGTGGAGAAAAGTACTACTTTTCTTTTGGGACTGTAACCTGCTCCACCACAACCCATAAAAGCTTTTGCTCTAGTGATTGTAAAAACCATTATTAGAATGATAAGGAAAAGGATGTATCTTACTCACTTACAGTATATAAAGCACTAAATTTAGAGAATGCATAGTGCTGAATGGTATTTTCGCTCTTAAATATTATGACACATATTTTGTATGAATTTGATAAATTCTTGCAAAATTTGAAAATCGTCACCTATACTATTTGATGAATTCAATTTACTTTTGTTTCCTGAAAGGGCACACCTTAAATTCAGTAGTAGCCGCAAGATTCCTTAAGCAACAAGTAGAAAAATCTAAGAAAAAACAGTGCTATTCATTACATTATCAAGAGCTTTTGCAATTTTACCATCTTTATTTAAATCTGAATAGCAAAATTTGAACTGAATGAGGTTCTAAAGAATTCATGAATTTTGCTTCATTTATTTGTCTTATCCTAAACCAAAAATGACACTGAAATTGATATTAAAAACAACCCTGTGCCAGGGTTAAGATTTGCCTTTAATCAATATGCTGTTCTGACTGACAGAAGTTGGTAGAATTTCAGGGGGTGCTCCTGAATTTCTAAACAGAAATTTTTCTATAAGAGCAGGTTTAGAGAAGGCAGTCTGATAGAAGGATGTTTGTATTGGTGTGTTCATACTTATACTGATGTTAGAGATTAATGAAAAGGTCAAATCTATGAAAGATCATTTTATTTCCATAAAATGGAGGAAACCCATATACCCAAATCAAAAGATTGATGGCAATGAGAAGCCGTTCCTTAGAAAAGCCACCACTAAATCAAATGTCATGATTCTCTGCTGGATATTCCCATCAGCTGCCCACCAATCCCATCTACCAACAAATCACCATACTAGCTCGACTTCTCATCGCACTGAGGGATGACTCTAGGCTCTTAGATACAACGAATCTTAGAGTTGGAAAAGACCTCAGAGATCATCACATTTGTGTTCTGAACAACCACAGTGCAGGATGCTATAAGGCCTCTTAAAGGGTCCTATCTGGGACTAAAATGTAGATTTTACTGCGGAACCAACACAATTTCCACTCAATCATGCTGTTTCATTCTTTTTCTTTAGTTTTTCCCCTTCTACTGTTTTTCTTTGCTTTGTTTCTTTTACTTTCCGAGCCAATCACCTCTTGCTTGTGTCTTGTCTCTTTTCTGCTCCTCAAATCTCTTGTTCTTGTTATATTCATTGGGTACTGGGGAGTTTAACCTATCTCTTACACAGCTCCACTGAACCGCATCACCATTACCAGTGTGGAAGATAATCTCAGAAATGGCAGATTCCTATAGTAGCATTCCAGGTTATTCGAATCTAAATTAAGGTAGTGGCAATGACAGTCACAATGTTGAAGATAAAAGTAAAGATGGGTTCTTCATTAAATAAAAGCAGTTAATACTTTTACAAGGCCTGCCATGTGCCAGGGGCTATTCTAAATGCTTTATGTATTTTAACTCATTTAGTCCTCCAACAACTGTCTGGGGAATATATCTCCATTTTACAAATGAAAGAATGAAAGACCTCGGCTCCCTAGAGTGGAGATTCTTGCTCCAGAGATCTTGCTATCAAATACCATGACATGTAGAATCTTCAGGGACGTCCTGGCTCTCTGGAGTCTATGGTTTCATATTAAGAACTCATGGTGTTTCTATACATGAAGCTGTAAGAGTGGATGAATCACTCAGGCAAGAGTGTATAGCATGAGAAAGAAGACTGAAACTAGAACATTTAGACTGATCTTAAAAAAATTTTTTTTAAAGGAACAAGAGCATAAGAAGAAAATCCCAAGACAAAGATGATAAAGATATAAGGGGAAGTGAGGATGGTGATTGTTTGGAACATCCCTTTTTCTATTGACTATGGTATCTTTTGATGAGAAAAGTTTAATATTTTATGTAGTTAAATATATCAATGACTTCTATGAGTTTAAGTTTGCAGTCACAAAGGGTTTTGTTTATCTCTTTCATACCTAATTCCTGAGTTCTGTTACCTTATTTTTGAATTTTTTAATTCCAATATATTTTGTTCTTTCAAATCTTGTCATTTTTCTTAATACCTTTTAGCATTTTTCTTGCAATAGAAAGTTACAGTTTTAATCTGTTTTCTTTCTAACACACTTCCATTCTCTGTGAAAATGTTATTCTTCCAATTATTCCTTTTTTCATATCATATCTTTGTATGTTTAGCCTCAATACATTTGGTTGCTCATTTTTTGGTAAGATTAACTTCTTTGAACATTTAGGGGAAAATGTGGTTAATGGTAACTTTTCTAATTTCACAGAACTCTCCCTTCCAAAATATGGTGGTTTGCTTTCCTAAAATTTTGTTTGTTTCCCTGTCCATCTTTATCTGGACCTTCAATTTCGTTTGTCTCTCTTGTTGTGTTGCTCACGTTTAATTGTACTTTCACTAGTTTATCTCTAGTCCTGGAAAAGATCGATGGTAGATCGGTTTTGAGTATTCATAGGATCTAGACTATGCCAGGACCCTCAGATTTAGCTAGGGCTCCTTTCCCTCATCTATTATTGGATTGTACAAAACCTCTCCCAATGTCAATGGCTGTTCTCTCTGGTCCACTGAGCTTTCTGATAAATACCTGTTACTTATGTAGTTTCTGGTTTTCTAAGCTCCCTCAGAGGCCCATACAATCCCTCTGCTTTCTTCACACAAATGCTAATTCCATGCAAGTCTTGTAGCTCACTTATTTATCCTCACCTCTTGCATGTTTGGATTCATGGGGATACTTCATTACCTGGCCCCGCTGTAAATGTTGTCCTGTAGGTTTTGGGTTACTACCTGGTTGTTCTCTCTGGTTTTTATGTGGAAATTTGTAGACTAAGAAACTATACTGTCACTGCCACAATCATCCTCAAAAAGCCTTTTTTGAAGCATTATCACATTTAAGAAGTTTCCTACTTTTATTTTACTTAGTTTTATTTCTTTAAGGAAGAATGCTGTTGAATTTCATATATCCATTTTAGTGCTGCCTTTAATCTATTAATATAGTCACATGACCTAATATATTTTTAAATATTGGATTATCCTCACATTAATGAAAATTGGATACTACTCAGAAACATTTTATTGCTCTTCTGCTTGCAGTATTGAATTTTTAAAAAATATTATTGGTAATTTTTCTATGTGTAACTGCAGCCCATATTTTTTTCATTTAATTTTATCTAAACACAATCTACATGGAGTAAAATGTGCAAATCATAAGTTCAAGAATTTTTACAAATTTATATACATATATTTAAAAATTACCAGTTTTTTAAAGTAGCACCATTTTACACCTTCCACCAATAATACATGAACGTTCTGGTTGCTACAAATTCTGTTATTTTTGTTAGATGTCTGATTTGAGGTTTGAAACCCTAAGAAATTATTTAGGAAGACGTCTATGTTTTTTCTATGCTCCAAAATGTTTCAAGTATCAATGTAATTATCTGTTCCTTTAAAGGCAACCCCGTATGACATGTCACTCAGGAATCAGCAGGGTTTATTTGGTTAACCTGGCTTATTTAGTGGATGTTCTCTTCTTCCTTCGATGATCCAAGTACATCTCTGCAGAAAATGATTATCTTTTCTTCTTGATGAAAGCTATGTGCCTCTGCTCCCTTAACGGAATCTCCACCAAGCTCTTAACATTTATGGGATGTAGAAATAGAGAGGTCAAAGACTTTATTTTCTTGTTTAAGAAAATTATATATGTAATTTTGAAAGTGAAGAGCCAGGAAATAAAATGAGCACTTTAGACAATTCTTTAAGAATGCTATGCATGTGAAAGAAAAAAAAAAAATTAGCGGGAGAACACAGGCTTCTTTAAATATTGAGAGAGACAATGTATAAAGAGGAAGAATCAGGAAACCAGAGAGAGAAGGAATCATTGATTGTTCTCCTTTTCCTCTTACTCACTAAAATGTAAACTGAATGAAGGCAGGAATTTTTCCCATTTTGTTTATTGCTGTTTACCCAGGAGCTGAAACACTGCATACAGCTTAAAAGACACTCATATTTGTGAATGATTAAATTAAAAGGGCAAGGGAAGTGTTATGCACTCAACATTTGCATTCCCCTGGAGTATACACGTGAAGCTCTGATCCTCAGCATGATGATATTTGGTGAGGTCTTTGGGAGGTAACTACATTTAGATGAGTAATGAAGTGGAAACCCCATGACGGGAGTTGTGCCCCTGTAAGATGAAGAGACCAGAGCTCAGTCTTTCTCCACCACATGAAGATACAGTAAGAAAGCAGTCCTCTGTAATTCAGGAAGAAGACACACACCAGAACTGGGCCTTGCTGGCACCCTGATCTTGAACTTCCAGCTTCCAGAACTGTAATACATGTTTGTTATTTAAGCCACCCAGTCAATGGTATTTTGTTATATCAGTTCAAACTAAGACAGGGGGAATCAAGAAATGAGCCTTAGATAGGAGCCTAAAATACCTTGCTTAAAATTCTTCAATGCACTTTTCTTGAGCACCAGATAAAACCCATATTCTGTATTGTGGCATTTAAGATCTATTAAAACCTATCCTTATCTATTTACCTATTATCTATCCCTCATACCTAAATTTGAATATTTACAAATATCCCTCCACACTTTTGTACTCTATCTTCATTTGTAATCTTCCTTTTGCCAGGTGAAACCTTCCATACCACAATGACTGATGAA